>NW_026068200.1:496450-549062 GCF_014885135.2 Alexandromys fortis
GTAGGATGATCCCGAATTTCCTGAGAAACCTCCACACTGCTTTCCAGACTGAGACCCCAAGAACAATGGCAATGGGTTTTTGATCCTACTGCACCTATTGGTTTTGTGGGAGCCTAGGCAGTTTGGATGCTCACCTTATAGACCTGGATGGAGGTGGGTGGTCCTTGGACTTCCCACAGGGCAGGGAACCCTGATTGCTCTTTGGGCTGACGAGGGAGGGGGACTTGATTGGGGGAGGGGGAGGGAAAGGGGAGGCGGCGGTGGGGAAGAGACAGAAATCTTTAATTAATTAATAAAGAAATAAATAAATTAAAAAAAACACAGATGAAATGTCCTGATATATTTCTAAGGTAAAATGTGAGTCAATATGTAGCTATACATAATACTGTACACTGACTTCCAAGAGAAATGTAACATTAAACAAAAATGAATGTAATAAAAATTATTCAACTATAAAAAAAAAGAAAAAAAAAAGAAAAATATCAAGCTTGGTGGCCCGTGATGGTAATCCCAGCTTTTGGAGTAAAGCCAATGTTAATGTCATTAATCCTTCTTTGAATACTTAATGAACTTTTCTAGAATTCTCTGGAGAGGAATCTTTTCCAGAAATTCTTTAATCCTATTTCTCTAATGGTTATGGGATTACTCAGATCTTCTTTTCTTCTTGGCAGAGAATTGCAGTGGCTTGTGGCTTTTGAGGCGGTGCCGCATTTCTCTTAAGTGGTGGCCCACGTGAACACAATGTCACACTATTTTTTCCTTTTTCCGTTGGTGGCTGTAGGATCGGTAATGATTCTCTTGGTCATGCCTGATGCCGTTAACTTATTTCTCTCCTCTTTTACCGCGATCACTCTTGCTAGAGCTTAGTCAATCTTATTGATCCTTTTTTTTAAGAAGTAACTTTTGTTTCATTGATTTTTCTCTATTGTTTTCTTGCTTTCAATGTTATTGATTTCTGTATTTGCTTGTATTTCTTTCTTTTTGCTTGGCGCGCGTGCGTGAGAGAGAGTGTGTGTGTGTGTGTGTGTGTGTGTGTGTGTGGTGTTAGGGCTCCACTTCCAGGACTTTGTGCATGCTAGGCAAACACACTACTAGTAACATACACTCCCAGCTCTTTTTGGTTCTTTTGTCTGTTTCTTTTGTGGAAGAGACTTTTGTAGCCCAGGCTGGCCTTGAAGTTGAGGTGCAGGCAAGAATGACCTTGAACTTCTGATTTGCCTGTCTCCAAGTACTGAGTTCTGGAAAGACAGGAGCATGTGACCACATGCAGTTTTCTGCAGCAGTGGAGACTGAGCTAGCGTCTTGGGGATGCTAGGCGATCAGTCTACCGCCTGAACTACACTGTGAGCTGGAGTTTTGGTTTTCTGAAGAATTCCAATACTGAATTCCACAGTAGCTGCACTAATTTATATTTACAAACATTTGTTGCTCTAGGTGTTCTTTATTTTATTTATTTTTAACGCATTTTTAAAATTTTATGTACTTTATTTATGTGTTTTTCAATTTTATGCATTCGGGTATTTTGTCTGCCTGTAGGTCTGTGCATCATGTGTGTGCCTTGTGTAGAAGGAGCTTGGAAGAGGATATTAGATCCACTGGAGTTACAGGTGGTTGTGAGGTGCCTTGTGGGTTCTTCGGAATCAAACCAGGATCCTCTGAAAGACCAGCCAGAGCAACTGAGCCATGTCTCCAGCCCCTGTGTATTCTTTGTTTGTATGTTTGTTTTGAGACAGGGTCCTACTCTGTAGCCCAGGCTGGCCTAGAACTAAGTCATTAAGCCTTCGACTCCTGATCCTGCCGCCTATGCCTCCCAGGTGCTAGGATTACAGTGTATACCAGCACACCTAGCTTGGTGTTTATTTTTTTTAACTCTTTCTATTCTGAATGCTGATCCCATGTTGGCTGAGCATGTGGCAGTGGCTTTCTCCTTTCTATAGGCTGCCGCTTTATTCTGTTGACTCCTTCCTTTGCTGTGCTGAAGAGTTTTTTATCCACACATATTTATTGATAATAATTTTGACTATATTATTATGTGTAGTGTTCTTAGTGGTTGTCATAACTATTATATAATTTCTCACACCTTACCACTTTTCAACTGGGTTCATATTGAATCAGTTTTATTTGTATGTCTCCAAGTTCACTGATTTTATTCTCTGTCATCTCTTTTTTTGAAACAGAACTTCACTGTTGTAGCTCTGGCTGGTCTGGAAGTCACTGTGTAGACCTAACTGGCCTTGAACTTGCAGAGATCTGCCTGACTCTACCTCCTGAGTACTTTGATTAAAGAGGCAGGCCAAAGGTCTTTGAAGTTTCAGCTTTTAAAAATACGATGACTTCCGTTTAGTTATTTTTCATAACATATTTCTTTGCTGAGCCTTTTCCATCTATTTATTTATTAGCCTGTGTTTGCAGTATTGGGAATTGGAGGCAAGTGCTTTACCACCAAGCTGCAGCCTTGACCTTTAAAACAACCCCTTTTATTTTTAAATAATGTCTCGCCGAAACGCCCAGGCTTGAAGTTACTCCATAGCTTAGCAGACCTTGAACTTCCAGTCTTCCCATCTAACCTCCACCAACTCCAGGAGCTGCAATAACACTCCATATTACCAGGGAGATTTATTTCTTTTTTAAATGTCAGTCTTGGAGATTGAACCCTGGGCCTCCTGCATGCAAGGCAAGCACTGTACCACTGAGCCACGTTCCAGGCACATTTACGTGTTAGTGACTTTGCAATTAATTGAGAAGTCTTTGTCATATAGCTGCATTTTTGAACATGTCTTCATCTTGGAGTCAGATGACTGGTTTATCTCGTCCCAGGTGTGGTTTGCCTGGCTCATTAAGGTGACGGATTTTTTTTTCAGTTAGCATCCTGGACATTTCAGGTATGTTAGGTGACGCTTTCGCAAACTTTTAAAACATTGCTTTTAATTATGTGTATGCACGTGGCAGTGGGGAGGTATGCTCATGTGAGCGCAGGTGTCCTCAGAGGCCAGAGGTAGCAGATCTCCTTGGAGCTGGAATAACAGATGTTTGTGAGTCATAGTTTGTGACTGCTGGGAAATGAACCTGGGTCCTCTGGAAAAGCAGTCAGTGCTCGTAACCACTGAGCCATCTCTCCAGCCTCTGTTTGGTGACTCTCGATCCCATTTAAATCTTTTATTTCAGGGCTAGAGAGACAGTTCAGCAGTTTCGGTTGTGGTCCCCCAAACGGTTTCATTTTCTGAGCCTTGCAATGTTATTTTATTTGGCTTCATTCTTCTGCTCTTCCTGGGGTTCCTCTTCTAGACGTTGGTGGTCCTATGGACAGGAACGGAAGGCCTTCCAAGTTCTGTGATGCCTGATTCTGCTGGGCCAGAGATATTCTGGGGTGAGCAAGCAGCTGAACTAGGGTCTTCTTATGCTGCTGAGCACAAGGCTGGGAAACACAAGGCCTCTGACTGCTACAGGAAAATGTGGCTCCCCAATGGAGCCCCAGCTCAGAACTTGGATGCGGCAAAGCCCAAGATGGCTGTCTGGAGCTTCAGCTGTGGAGTAAGGCTTAGGCCTTCCTGCTAGTCACCCAGTAGGCCGCCCTTTTCCCCAGTCTCTTGCTTAGAGAAAACATATCCACTTCCCAGCATCCCTCAGTCTTTCTCTCTTCCTTGTCACTCAGTCTCGGGTTATCTGCCAGTCTGTGGGAGATAAATATTGTTGCTTCCCAAGTCTTGGGATACCTAGCCAGTCTATTTTTTCTTTCTAAGGCATGTAATTGCACTTCATGGAGAGAAGCAATGTAAAGTGAGTCTATATAATCTTTTTCTAGAGCCAGAAGTTCTGGCATAGTTTAAATTTGCACTTAACATGAGTGAGCAACTCTTGCCAAGTATTAAAACTTTTAGAGGGGCCGGAGAGATGGTTGATTGGCTAGAAGCACTAGCTGCTCTTGCAGAGGACCTACATTTAGTTCTCAACACTAACTCCAGTTCAAAGGGTTCCTTTTCTGATCCCCAGAGGTACTGGGTAAGCACATGGTGCACATACAGACATGCAAGCAAAACGCCAATATTTATATATAATAAAATAAAAAGAATCCTAGCCAGGTGGTGGTGGTGCACACCTTTAATTTACCCAGCATTCAGGAGGCAGAACCAGGCAGATCTCTGAGTTCGAGGCCAGCCTGGTTTATTAAAAAAAAAAAATCAAAAAAACTATTCTATTCAGGTGTGGTGGTGGTGCACACCTTTAATCTCAGCACTTGAGAGGCAGATGCAGGAGGATCATTGAGTTTAAGGCTTTCCTCTTCTACTTAGTTCCAGACCAGCCAGGGCTACATAGTGAGACCCTGTCTCAACCAACCAAGCAAACAAAAAATGTTTTAGAGCTGGGCATGGTGGTGGCGCACTCCTTTAATCCCAGCACTGGAGGCAGAGGCAGGAGGATCTCTGTGAGTTCGAGGCCAGCCTGGTCTACATTGCAAGTTCTGGGAGAGCTAGCGCCTCTGTCTCAAACATAGATTCCTTTGTGACTTCCCATTCTCTTCCAGGAACTCCACAACCACCATATTTTCTGGGAGTGCAGAGCAATGCAGTGCTCATCCCTCATCATCAGAGTGTCTGTAAACTGTAGATACTGTCTAGTGTATTGATTATCTTTTAAAAATGTTTACTATTTGTATTTATGTGTATGTGCTTGCTTGATTTTATGTGCACCACTTGTGTGCAGGTGCCTTTGGAAGCCAGAGGGTGCTAGAGCCCCTAAAATTAGAATTCCAGGTGGTTATGAGCTGCCTGATGTGGGTACTAGGAAATGAAGCCTGGCAATCTGCAAGAACAGTAACTGCTTTTAACCAATGAGCAATTTCCCCAGCTCCATGTTGGTTACTTTTTGGGTTTGGCTTTGTTTATGATATTTATTTTTTGATACAGGGTCTCATTGTGTAACCCTGGCTGGCCTAGAACCTGCTCTGTAGACCAGCCTGGCCTGTAGACCACAGAGATCTGACTGCCTCTATCACCCAAGTGATGGGATTAAAGGTGTGCACTACCATACCTGTGTGATATTATTTTTATTTTGTTGTTTTTTAAACAGGGTCTCCCGTGTAGCTCTGTCAGGCCTGGATCTCACTATGTACACCAGGCTGACCTTGAAGCCACAGAGATCTGCCCACTTCTGCGTCAGGAGTACTAAAATTTAAAGGTGTGCACCACCATGCCTGACTTTTTGGTGGGTGTGGGTGTGGCTTATTGTAAATATTTTTCAATACTTTGTTTTTTATGTAGCTCAAGGTGGACTTGAACTTGTGATCCTCCTGTTTCTACCTCCGCAGTGCCAGGATTCAAGACAAGGGTGCAGAGGCTGCGTGGCCTTTGGAGTGCAGTTCAGCTTTGGAGTGGTGGTGCGCGCCTGCAATTCCAACCCTTGGGAGGGTGATGCAGGAGGTTTGCTAGGAATCCAAGGCCAGTCTGGGCTGAGTAGTGAGCTCAAGGCCAGATGGGGCTGTAGAGTGAGACCCTGCCTCAGCAAACCAAAACCAACCTCCAACAAAAATGCAGCTAAATAATGTAGTTAAATATATCAATGTTTTCCTAGCTTCTGGGCTTTGTGTCCTTGAGAAAGCCTTCTCGTTTCGAGATTGGTTTTTTCTGTTGCTTTGTTCTGGTTTCCAGCAGGCCTTGTTCTATCTTCTTGGTAATGTTCCATTTCCTCTGATTGGAGGCTACGCTCCCACCCTCACTAGTTTTGCTGCCCTGTGCAAGTCCAATTCATCCTTCAAGGCCATGACTGCCTTGGAACTGTGAGTTCCTTTTAATCAGGGACAGGGTCTCTCTAGCTTATCCCTAGGGAACAAGATGGACACTTGTCTCCTAGAGACATTGCTACCTGTCCTCATTTGCTCCAGGCTGTGGGGTCCTTGCCAGCACGCCTTGCTCCTTACCTGTGTGATCTAGGGCCTAAGCAAGGAGACCCCGGGATTTGCCTTCTGGAACTAATGAAGGTATGCAGCTGTGAAGAGGGCTGAGTATGAAACAGTGGGGGCAGCAATGGAGATTTGCACAACCGTCCTCCACTGTGTCTGTTCCTGTCTGCGCTGTCCCTATCCTTCCCTAGTAGACCTGGCCCTCTCTGGAAGATACGCCCTGCCTCTCTTCCCCCTTTAGCTTCACTGAGAGCCGGCTTAGGTGACCACACTTCTTGGCTCCGGACACCAGGAGGCAGGGTTGCTCTCTTCCTCACAGAAACACCTTCTCTAGGTGCGATGGTAACTTCAGGGGGAGCTAAGGATGCCCATATGCCCATACAGCCAGCAAAATTTCCATCTCCGGATATGGCGATGAGAGGCTGGCATTTAAATAATCAGTAGATGGAGTAATGGATGTGTGACTAAGCATCATCTAATCTGTTGAGAGCTTGACTAGAACTAATAGGAAGAGGAAAGGTGAATTAGAGCTGGAACACTCATCTTGCTCATCTGCCCTTGGATGTTACTCAGCACTCCTGAAACTTTGGTCTTCAGATCTTGGTGCTATGCCTGCCCTCTGACCCTCGTAGGCCTTCACATCCACACTGAGTCACACCACTGACTTTCCTGTATCTTTGATTGCGGACAGCAGATTGAGGGACTCTTTGGTCTCTACAACCTCATATTTGTGTGCACTATGTTATTATATGTATCATATATACTAGAAATTACATGTATATATATAATTTCTCTCTCCTCTCCTCTCTCTCTCTCTCTCTCTCTCTCTCTCTCTCTCTCTCTCTCTCTCACACACACACACACACACACAGAGTTTTTTCCCCTAGGGATAGATACATCTTCATACCAAGACCCAAAGCAGGGTTGGCAAGGATACACTCGGAACAGGTAAAGAGCTAGTTCTCTGGAGGACCAGAGGTGGTCAGGATTAAGGGAGAGAGCAGGACAAAGGCTTCTTTAACTGTATCTGGACTCTTTCTCTCTTCCTCCCTTCCTCTCTCCCTTCTTCTCTTTCTTATTTTCTTTCTTTTTGGTCTTATTTTGTAGCTCTGGGTGGCCTGAAACTTGCTATGTCTACCAGGCTGGCCTCAAACTCACAGAGATTCGATTGTTTCTGTCCAACCTAAGTTTTTACTTCTTAATTGGTGCTTTGAGTTTTGCAGTGCTGGGGATAGAACCCAGAACTCATGCATGCTAAGCAAGTGCTCTACCACCAAGCCACATACCCTAGATTATACCATGTATTTATTACTTGTAAGATGTGAAAATAAATAAACAGACCGGTTCAATCCTAGAATGCCTTCCCCAAACATCACAGGTAGATAGAGTTATTTCTTTTTCTGGGATCAAATAACACTGTTCCTTGTGCTCTGGAGAATACAGGTTTATTGCTATGTTTGTGCCCTTCTTTCTCTGAGATGGGAAACACCCTCAAAGGTTCAAACTTCATCTAATTCTTGATCCCAGTGTTCAGCAAAGTGCCTGACTCTGAACAGGTCCTCAGGGAAGGCCTTTTAGTAGTAGGCGTCTTGAATGTGCTCACTGTGGGACAAGTCTCATGTTGTTCCCCAAAGGCTAATTAATAATGTTCAGTGGTCAAAGAAGAACATCCTCAGGAGTCCGAAATGTGGGCAGCGGTTTCCAGCCCTTACATGAGGCCAGGGCTGCATTAAGACCTGGGATCTGAGGCAGAGTCATTATCTTGTCGCTTGGCTTTCTTTTGAACTCACTGCCTCAAGAGATCTCTAAACATTGAAGTTGTCAAGCCTGGACCTTGTTTGTACTTTTTAGGTTGGAGAGGGCCAGTCCAAACAGGACTTCCTCACACAGGGTAGGCCAAGGAGGTAGAAATGAGGGGACACACAGGCTAGCTTAGAGTCGTCTAGGCTTGGAGGGGAGGAACAAGGGGGTGTTGGAGGGGCTTGAAGAAGGCACCTGGAATCTTGCTTTAATGACAAAAAAGTTTATGTATATGCATTTTGCCTGTATATATGTGTACCACATATATGCTTGATGCTGGAGGTCAGAAAAGGATGTCAGATGCCCTGGAATGGGAATTATGGATGGCTGTGAGTTGCCCATGTGGGTGCTGGGAACTGAATCCCAGTCCTCTGCAAAAGCAATACGTGCTTTTAATTCTTGAGCCATCATTTCAAACCTGGATTGGCGGCTTCTAGTGTTGGGAACATATGCCATGTAGCCAAGGGTGTGCCAATGGCAAGGAAGCTGCAGACAAATTTGAAGCAGCTTGTCTTCCAAGAATGCCTTGACCACCAGCTTCTGTGCTCAACCTTCAAGAGGACAGTGTTTGTGGGGTGTTAGGGAATTGAAGCTACGTACCTGGACTCTTGAGGAGATAAGGGCAGTGGTAACAGCAGCAAGACTTCCGAGACCACCTGTGCTAACCCTCCCCAAACTCCTCAGACTCTTGCAACCCAGAATTAACAAGACTATGAGAGTGCACACCACAACTTTAGACATTGATAAAGAACATAGTCAGTTATCTCTTTGCAAGTAACTTTTATTTACAACTGAATTGGTGGCTTTGTTCCTCA
Organism: Alexandromys fortis; assembly: GCF_014885135.2. Taxonomy (NCBI): domain Eukaryota; kingdom Metazoa; phylum Chordata; class Mammalia; order Rodentia; family Cricetidae; genus Alexandromys; species Alexandromys fortis. The sequence goes on from NW_026068200.1 coordinate 504,962, forward strand.
ATTTTTAGGGACACTTGGAATCAGCAGCCAGAGGGAAAATCTGCAGTGAAATCAAACTCATTCTGCCCCAGCCACAGCTCGGGAAGCTCATTGGCTCGGTCTAGCCCCAGCTCTACCACCAGAGACATCAGCACTTCCTCATCCACTGGGTCAGAATCAATGATAGTAGGGCTCTGGGAACCAGAAGGAGGAGTGGCTGATGCTCCCCCTTCCGCCCCTTCCACCCCTTCCACGCCTTCCACCCCTTCCACCCCGAAGCCCCAGTTTTGCAGGGGCCCTGCCTCCCCTGGTTGGTCTGGAGTGGCAGCAGCAGCTGCTGCCGCAGCAGCGGCCTCATGATACTGGCTATTAAGCTTCTGCAGCTGCATACTGGCCAGCAGATGAGGGGCAGGGAGCAGGTTGAAGGATGGGGGCTTGGTAGAAGGGCTGGCAGTAGGAGAGCCTCCTGGAGATGCTGATCCAGAGGAGCTCGCAGGAGCTCCATTGGCTTTGGCTCCATTTGAGTTGACCGCAGGGTAGTGCAGGATGGCCACTGCTTTGTGATCCTTCACCCCGAGGTTGGAGTAGTCCAGAGAGTTCATCTCCTGGTCGCCATCCTAGAAGACAGAAAGGTACACCATAGTAGCCCTCCTCCTGGCTTTCTTTTTGGCATTCACTGGATCTGGACTGCTCCTGCATGCCCTGCATTTACTGCTAATAGTGGGCAGGTGACAGTGAGCTTTCTTTGGCTACTATGGTTCTGATTCCTAAGTTATCCAAAGTGGGCCTCCCTCCCCTGCTACTCAATGTGGCCCCCATCTAAAAAGGGCACCCCTTTGTCCCTCTCCTCAGCCCCACTATAATCTCTTTGCTACAGTGGTCTTGTTTCAATTCTGCTTCTTTGCTCCCCTCCTGCTGTCTGTCCTTCAATACCCCTAGTGAGTTCAATTCAATTGCTTTTAGACAAAAGCTACTCTCATTTTTTCCGACAAAGCCCTGCTGTATCTTCTCTGGTCAATCACACTGGCTACATGAACACCTAGGAAGGCTAGGAGCATGTCCCCCTCCCCTAAAGTCCATCTTTCCATGCCGCAGTATCTCCATCGGTAAAGTGGCAAAACTTACCTCCTTCACAGAGTTGGCACCACCATTGACATCAAGTGCAGGCCTTGACATAGTTGGCATTTCAGAGTTTGGGCAGAAGTAAGATAAATCGGTGGGAGTTGAGGCCTCCAGCTGGAGCTGTTCGTCTGTAAGTAAAAGAGAAAAAATGAATAAAGGTGAAATCTTGACAAAGGAAGCACTAGAAAATTCCAAGTCAGGATCCATTCAGCTACGCAAGGACGATGAACAGGTTAAACTAAACAAAAACAAACAAACAAACAAAAAACAACCATCCAAACCAAACCAAACCAAACCAAAAACAAAACAAAACAAAAAAAACAGAGAGGAACTGGGCAGGGAGCAGAGACTGAGGTGAACTCTGACCCGAGGCCAGGAATAGGCTCTATTCAGCCAGGCTCTAACAACGACCCCCAATGCCGAGAGAGAACACATGAACATTTACTCATACAGGTTATTACAGAGTCCAAAGCTAGGGGTGGCGCTGTTCCTGATTCCCAGAGCAGGCATGTCCCTGAGAAAGCAGCGACCACGTCAATGGATCACTAGCGCCAGGTCTAGGTCTCCGATGGGACTGGGGGAAAGTGAGAATTCGGGAGAAGGATGCCCTAGCGTCTCCAAAGCCCTGTCTTGGGGTATGCCTACAAGAAGACAGCAGACCAGGGTGTTTTGGAGGCTCCGAGGCAGCAGGAGCCACAGAAGAGCTGGAAGTAGCTCAGTTCCTCCATGTCTCAAGCACCTACGAGACAGTCCCTAGATTGGGCTTTCCTAGGACAACTGTCCCAGAGCCCATAGCCAGGCCACACCCATGTGGGAACGAGAGAAGAAAGGATTCTTCCTGGAGGGAAAATCCGATGGTTTTCAGCCTGGAAGCAGCGGCAGCAGTTTGTAAAGCAGCATCTTGCAGTCCTTTGCCACATAGCTCTCCTGACCACAGGTCAAGTCCTCATACCCGAAATACTCAGATGGCTTCTAAAGAAATGATTCTCTTGCCCATGTGCCAAAGAGATAAGAGAATAAAGGAAAAAAAAAAAAAACAACCAACCAAACAAACAAACAAAAAACCACTTCGAACTCAGAAAATTAAAATTTCTTATTTTTCTGGAAGCATATGTTTAAAACCCTCATATATTCTAGCATTGTCATCTTAAGGAACCCAAGAGTCATTTCCCCAAAGAGACTAGAATTTTGCTGAGACTCTACCCTCCTTGTTACCCCCAGTGGTTGTTAAGAATGCGTTGGCTTCTAAAGGTACCACTATCCTTTTTCCCCTTCAGCAACCGCCTACTGGGAGAAAGGAAGGCAGGGGGAAAAAAGGAGAAAACATGGAAGGGGCACTTGCTGGGTCCCGCACCACTACTTGACTGAAGTACAAATAGAGCTGAGGCAAGCCATCTATATTTCAGCCATCTATCTCAAGACAAGGGCGCTAAGCGTCTCGTCGTCAGGAGAGCCAGCACCACTATAGCAAGTTCCTTATCGCTTCACCTTCGTCTCCATCTTCTCCCTCCCGTATGCCACCAGTACCCAAATGTCCAAAGGAAAAAAAAAAGCCCCCCCTCCCCAAGAGCAACACTAACAGGGGTTAGAAAATATGAGGAAAGTGCGTGTGTTCTGGTGTCGTCTCTCAGGGCAGGCCCTTGTAACATTCCCCTCGAGGCGCGCCAGCCCGCTCGGAAAGCGCGGAGCCCATCTCTGGGGTGATCTTATTTCCTGCCCCCCCCGCGACCCCATTTTCTATCCCCTACCCGATCCGTCGGCCATTGGAGGGGAACAACTTGCTTCACGAATGTCTGGACGAGCCACGAAGTGACCATTGCGAAGCCGCTGGGAGCCGCCGCGAAAAAGCCGCGCAACAAGTGCCGGCTCCGCGGCTTGCGCCTCCCGCTACCCAGCCCTGCCTGGCCGCCCCCCGCATCGGTCCTCGCCAGCGCCCGAAAGGGGGTATGAGAAGCGGGGATAAAGAAAAGGGAGAGGCAGGTGAGGGGTCATGAACCTGTCCAGGGAGCAAAAGTTAAAAAATGGCACCAACCGGTAATCTCCATCTCCATCTCCATTGCTACTGAGAAATCTAAAAAAAAAAAATCCAAACAGCACTGCGGCTTGGCTTGCACGCCTCCAAGCAGCCCGTTGTTTACCGACAGCTCCCCAGGCCTCCTCGATGCGCCCGGTGAGGGCCACCAGCGCGGGGCTTGGCGGACGCAGCTCTGTCCGCCAGGAGCAAGCAGCGATGCCTGAGGGCTCCAAGCTTCCGTTACCTCAGGTGCTCTGAAGCAGACAGACGTTGAGACACGGGGTCTCCGCGTCAGCGCGACTTTGGGGACCCGCAGCGTCTCCGCGCGCGGGGGCGCACTTTGGCGCCAGCGGCTCGCGCGCCTCACCAACACTTCCGAGCGTCCTCAGAGTGTCCGAAGCTGCCTGTGCTCCTGGCTGCTTAGCGAACGTTCGAGGTGCCCAGAGGTGCGAGAACTTACCCAAGGTCACAGGGCCAAAAAGTGGCACGGACCCGACAAGCTGTCCTACCCCAGCTCAAGCGTCCCGCGGAGGTAGGGGCTGGGCGCCACCGCTTCCCCTTGAGAGGGGTGTGTGCGCGGGAGCAGGGAGCGGGGTGGGCTGCGTGTGTGTGTGTGTGGGGGGGGGTGGGGAGCAAAAAAATAGCAAGTTGCGCCAAAGATCCAACTTGCAGCCGTCAGCTCGGCGACACTCGGCCCGCAGCCCCTCTGTCTCCAGCCCCCCAAGGAAACAAGAGCTTTGTGCGGCTCCCGAGCGGCCTGATGCAGTCCCGGCTATTGGTGAAGTCGGGGAAGCAGAGCCGGAGAAAGCGCGGGTGCGGGAGGGGAGCTGCTGCGGTTTCCTCTGGACAAGTGGGCGCCCAGTCCCGTCGCCTGCCGTCCCCCCCCTCCCGGCCCGGGCACCTCCTGCAGCAAACAAGTCCCCCAGCCCCTCGGGCGGGCCGCTCCGCCACCGGCCGTGTCCTCGTCTCCCGCTGTCCCAGCCCAGCGCCCTGCCCGGCGGCCGGGCTTACCTCCGCGAAGCCGCCAGCCCGGGAGAGAGGGAAGCTCGCAGGGGCTGGGACGTGGACGAAGCGGCCGAGCCCCCAGCCCCTTGGCACTTATGCCGCCGCCGCGAGCCGCTCGCTGCCTTCGGATTCCCCCGGCCAGGCGTACGGGCGGCCACCCGACCCCAAGGCGCCTGGGAAAAGGCTGCAACAGCCGCGCCGCGCCGCCGCACCGCACCGTGCAGCGCCTAGCAGCCCCGGCCCGCGATCGTGCCCGCCCGCAGCTTCGGCACCGGACTCCGGGGCGGTGGCGTTAGCAAGCCACCGCGCTTGGTTCTTGGCGAGGGGACCCGGGCTCTCAAGCCCCCATTGCCGCCCGGAGAGCCCTGGTGTAAAGGCACACGGTAGCAGGCTGGCTTCTGCTAGGGATCCCAGGAAGGACAGACCCCTTTCCCCCCTTTTTTCCCACCCCCCCCCCCAATTTTCACGTCTTTATAACCGGCTTAGGGCATTATTAGCACATGTCCTGGCTCGTGGACGAGTTGCTGGCAAAATCTGAACTGGATACTTACGGAGGGCCCGAGAGGGTGCAGCGCCTTCCTCGAGTCTGGTCCTCCTTGCTGGGAGCAGCCCCGCGCCGATAGGCTGTGGGCGGAGCAGCCGGGCGGAGCAAGCCTCCTCACCGCAGCTCAGCAGCGCACTTCTGCAGCTGTGCCGCTGGGAACATTTTATAGCGGCGGCTGGCGTGTGTGGCCCTTTAAAGGCGCTCGAGCTGGTGCAGTCACCGTGGATCTTGTGAAAGCAGAGGGCGGGCTAGGGAACAGAGTCCGTGCGTCCCCTCCGGCCCCTCAGCCCTGGGGGCAAGACACAGTCACCTGGGTGGGGCTGCTGGTTCCAGATTATGGTCACTTCTCTCCCAGTGCTCTGGCCCGTACCTGTGTTTCTAAAACTGGTGGCATCCCGAACCCAGGACGTGGGCTCTCCCCACCACCCTGCATGGACTTGCCCAATAAATTCCACTTAGTAATTTCACCGAGGCGAGGGAGAGCTGTTAGTGTCTGTTTTCTGACCTAAATCAAGCGTGTGGCCAGTACGGGCTTCAATGGATAGAGAGGAGAGCTGTTGGCTTAGAGAAAGACCCACAGGAGGGACTTGCACACGGGACGGGGTAGGCAAGGCACGGTCTTAGTTTCCTGCAGGGCTTTCTGTGAGTCGGTTTGCCCTCTTCGGGCTACATCGCCTCGCCTCGTAGTAGTGGAAGGGCTGAGGTTGGAGGGGGCTTTTCCCCCAACACTCCCTACATTTTGTTCAGGGCTACTTAGAGGGATCATATGGCAGCCTCCGTGGCTTCCTTCAAGGCCCAGGGTCAAGGCTTTCTGTCCTGTTCCTGTGGTCATCCAGGGCAGAAAGAGGCAGGATGCGACGACGCTGAGAAATGCTGTTCTACGGGACGGGACCGTGGGGCTAGGTGCACGCATGCAGTTCACATGGTTCACGGAAAAGCCAAGAACAGGCAGCGGGTTCGAAAAGCTTGCCACAGAGTTCGCAGAGATTCCTCTTGCCTTCCCACGATGCCAGGTTATTTTATTTTGATTATATAATTATTCACATCTAGCAAGAACAACATTTTGCACTTGGAGCACATCTCTCTTGTGTTGGTACGTTTTCTTACAAATCCTTACTAAAAGAGATCTGGGGCTTCCCATTTCAAGGCATGTTCCCAGCGGCTGGAAACTCCCACCGCACCCCTTGCAGGAAGGCCACCAAGATTACCCCCTGTAATCAAGCCCCCACCCCCTCCCACCCTCTTCTTTCAACAACTCAGTTTTTACGCCGTTTGTAAAACATGGCCTTTTGAAAAAGTACGATGTTTAGGAAACGAGGGAGGAATGTTACAAAGGCCTTTTCACTGTGTGTGCCTTGCGTCATAACTGGCTTTAAAGACCTGAAGATCTTTTTTCTTCTTCTTCTTTTAGGATCGCAAGTGCCCTGAATTTGCGCTTCTAACAGAGTCAGACCTGTTTGTTGATGAAATGACCGGCTTGCTGACAAAGAGGGGCATCAATGGAGAGACAGATCTAGGCCCTTCTTTGGCATTTCGAAGAAGCTAGGGTGAGTACCCTGGATGGATAACTAGGGAAACCCATTTTACCCCCGTTGGGCTAGAAAGCAGCCTTTCTTGCGCTGCTCATTGCTGCCCCCGCAGCCACTCTGCTGCAAGTCCAACCCGGGTAACAAGCACACTCCACACGCCATTGCTACACTTTCTCACTTGGCTCGAAGACTCTGATTCTTTCCTGCAGAGAAGAGGCGCAGTCTGTGGGAGCCTAAAGTTCTACTGGGGTAGCAGGAGAGGTACACCTCCAAAGTCTCTCCGTATTTGCCTGGGGTGAGAAAAGTTTCTGTGAAGGCAAGGGTGGAGAAGGAGCGGATTTAGGCTTGGCGTTTGAATCACGGTTGCTAATTTGGACCCCTGACCTGCCCCCTCCACCTCTGTTTGGACTCGGCTGGTTGTAAACTACAGGACACAGCTGGGCTGCAGGCTCCCGTTCCCAGACCCGTGGATCCGCCCTCCATCTATTGGATGGCTCCCAGGCCAATTGTTAGAAAGAGGCATATGTTCATCTCAGCTTCTGGAGTGTCTCCGGAGCAGTTGCTCAACAGCTAGCCCCCTCCCCCATCCGGACCATTGAAGGCCAGAAAAAGGAGCGCCCTCCACCACACTTCTATATGCCCAAGTTCCAGAAAGACCCCCACCCCACGGGTGACTTCCTGTCATCTCCACTGCCCACCTCCCAGGGAGTAGGAATGAGAGGGGCTATAAGCACTCAGCTTTGAAGCAGAAAAGTCACCCATTTCCTTTTGGGGGAATGGGAGTTGAGGTTAGTGGCAGAGACTGAGTGGGGGCGAAGAAGACATTTGCATTTCTAGGCAAATATGCCTTAGATCACTGACTTCCCAGCCGACTCCAGGGTTAGCTCAGAGCTCCGCTAAACTCTTTTCTCCAACTTAGCAAGTAGACCACAAGTTTGTGAAGCCAAGAGAGAAGTGATGCTCACCCAGCAATAATCTTCTAAATGTCCGTCATGAGCCGGACAACGAGCATCCTCTCTCTCGCATCATCTCATCCCAACTCCTAGGACACCCCTGTGAGATTGGATTACCAAAGGTGAATTAGCCTCAGAGAAGTGCCCAAGTTGGCACAGTCAAGAGGAAGGGAGTTTTTATTCTGGCGAGGCTGGCTGCAGTCTCTACCCTACAGCCCTACACCCTGCTGCCTGGAGGGCAAAGAAGAGGTCCAGAGTGCAAGTTCAGGGGTCAGTCGCCTGGACTAAATCCCTGCTTTGCCATTTGCTAGCTTGTGTGGTCTTAGGGTAAGAGGCTGTGCTGGTGGTGTATGTGTGCTCAGTTTTCCCATTAAGTGTATATCGTAAGAAATTAACAGAAACTGTAAGGTTAGGAAGGAATCTTCAGCTCGAGTGATTGATGCTGGGTGGTAAAATGGCTAGTACATGCTGGGATTGGTGTTGGTGCTGTAATGAGCCTTCTGATTCTTTTCCTTTGACCCCATCCCTGCCACAGCTCACACCCTTCAGGTTCAATAACACTTGCTGACTGAGTAATTGAAATATCAGACTGGGAGGGGGATGAAAGAGCTCTCTAAACTCAGGAAGGAAAAGATGAGAATGCAGGTTTGTTTTCAAAACTCCACTCGCCACTGCCAAAGCTGCCTGGACCATGTGACTGGGATAAAAATGGGGTTGGAAAAAGATAATCATGCTTATAGGTCAGTCTGTAAATGTAGAAATGGACCCCAAAAATGTAGTCAATATGTGCACAGAAAAGTTAAAAGGTACCAATTTATATTAAAAAATTGTGTGTGTGCGTATATGTGTGCTTTCGTGATTTCATTTGTACCATATGCATGCAAGAGGTCAGAATTAGATTCCCTGGAATTGGAGTTCTAGGTGGTTTGTGAGCTGCTATGTGAGTGCTTGGAACTGAACCCAGGACCTCTGCAAGAGCAGTAAACGCTCTTGACTCCTGAACCATCTCTTCACCCCCCCAACACACATTTATATGAGTATATTTAGAAACGCCAATGTGGTAGCACACACCTGTTACTCCAGTACTCAGGAGGATCATTAGTTCCAGGACAGCCTGGGTTACACAGCAAATCCCAGGCCAACCTGGGCTACACAGCAAGTTCTAGAGCAGCCTGGGCTACATATAAATAAGCATACATACATACACACATATATAAACAATTCTCTGTCATATACATATACACACATTCCATACATATACATATATGAAGGAGAATTGTTTATAATAGAAACCAATCATAAAGGTCTATGGCCAGGGAGTTTCTCTTGGTACCTTAACCACTACCTCCCAAATTCATTTTAAGATTTTAAGAACTTTTATTCATGACAAAATATTGAATAAAAGCCCTGGGTACAAAGTTGCATAAATATGAGGCTGAAGTGCGGAGGGTACAAAGGCTCCAAAATGAAGGCTTCTTTGCTTCCAACTCCATAGGACTATGGGAATAAAGCATTGGCCGGAGAAACACCCGAGAGGCAGTGCCAGTAAGGGACACGATTCTGAATTATCCTTTTCTGTTTTCTCTAGTATGTAATTGTATTTACGTATTTGGTGTGTGTGGGAGATGTGTGCACGCGTGACCCGTGTGCACCTGCCGCCGTGTATGTGTGGAGGTCAGAGGGTAGCTTCAAATGTGTGTCCTGGAGATGTAACTCAGGCCATCAGGCTCATTACCTGCGGAATAATCTCAGCAACCCAATGTCTCCTTTTTTTGAGATAGGGTCTCTCTATGTAGACTTGGCTGTCCAGGAACTCAATGTGTAGACCAGGCTGGCCCCAAACTCACAGAGATCCCCTTGCCCCTATCTCCCAGGTGCTGAGATGAAAGGTGTGTGCCACCTCATCTAGCTTATTTTTCTTTTAATTAAATGTACATTTATAGTTATTAAGCTCCTTAAAAGTATATTTTGTTTCTTTTTTTTGAGGCAGGATGTTATTCTGTAGCCTAGGAAGGCCTTGAACTTTTAATCATTTGGCCTCAGCCTCTTAAGTACTTGGACCTATTTTTGTTGAAATTATAAGTATACATAGAAAAAATATTGGGTGCAAATATACTAAAATGTTAACAGTGATTATAATTGAGTAGTGGAATTATGAGTAATATTTTTCTTTTTCCTTTTCAAATTTTTTTTGCAGTAGGATTACATTGTTTTTTCACAATTAGAATAGATTCATAACTTGAAAAGTGCATAATCAGTAGTATTCTACTAGTGGTAAAATTATGAATGCAAATTGAAAAAAATGGGAAGGAAGTATATTGAACTATTAACAGTTTTTATATTAGCTGCTAAGGGATTGTGGGTAATTTCTTCTCATTTTTCTGTAATATGGTCTTATTATTTTTATAATTAAAATAAAATGATACCTAAAAATAGTGTATACAATATGATACAATTTTTGCTAAGAATTAATATATGCATAGAAAAATAATTGATTATTCTGAAATGTGTTTGTCTCTGTGTGGTGGGGTATGAGTGATTTTTTATTCTTTTCTTTATAAATAAATTGTTTCTTCATTTTCCAAATTTTCTACAGCTATCATCTATTATTTTTAATTATGAAAAATGTAAACATTCATAAAGCAGTTAATAGTGGAGTACTTATGGGAAAAGGGTGCCTATCTGGGATTTGCTTTAAAATAGTTCAGTGTGGGCCAGAGGAGACCTGATGGGGCTATAGATTAAATGAGAAAATTGTTGAGGATGGGTGTATGAGGCTTTTGTTTTCTTTTGGGAATGCTTGAAATTTTTATAATGAATATTTTCTTAAAAAGCCTCTTTCACAAAGACCATTTCTCTTCATTTTTGCCAACTGTATGTGATTCCCTCCATTTCCCGGACAGCTGTGACTCAGAGTCGTAGTTATTTGTCCCAAGCCTTCTCACTCCAAGTCCAGTGCTCTGTCCACATCCCAGGTGCTGTTGCTGCGCATCTTCTTTTTCTTTATTGTTTAAAAAGTTTTTAAAAAGGTTTATTTATTTGTATTTTATGAGTATGGATGTTTTGCCTGCATTTATGTATGTGTGCCTTGTCCATGGTGCCTGGTGGCCACAGAGCCAGAAGAGGGTCCTGGATTCCCTGGGATTGGAGTTTTGGATGGTTGTAAGCTGCCTTGAAGATGCTGGAAACTCAACCTGGGTCCTCTGGAAGAGCAGTATGTGCTCTTAACCCCTGGGCTATCTCTCCAGCCTTTCCTTTTTTGTTTGTTTCTGTTTTGGTTTTGCACTACTGGGGATCAAATCTAGGGCTTCATGCGTACTGTACCAGTGAACTGAATCCTCAGCTCTGTTTTCTCTCTCTCTTCTTTTAGTAATTAAAAATAACATTTTATCTGATTATAAATGTAATTGTTCACGGAACTGACTTTTGAGTGAACAGGAATGTACTAGAGGAAGACATACTAATCCACCCCCAAGCAGTGTTGTTAACCCTTGGCTGTTGGTTCTGTGGACTGTCTCCGTGCCTCTTCTTGCAGAGGTACTGCTAGCGGTAAACCTCTTAGGGAGAGTAGTTAGCCATCTCTGAGTGCATCTGCAGCTGTTTAAGGTTTACCCATCCCAGCTCTCTCCTTGTCCCCTTCAGAGGCTGTAGTCTGGGTCCCCTTTTAACTATCACCTCCACCCCAACAATCCAAACAAATGAAGCCCATTAGTGGAAGTTCAGGTGACCCTTCTTCCCTCACCAACCTGGGGACTCTGCCCAGAAGTCATCTTAGAACCTGGGCATCTGCAATCGCTCCAAGTGGGCCTGTGCCTCCATTTCCCCATCTGGAAGATTCTAGTGAGAATAGCAGGCCAGTAGGCCCCTGCCAGGGAGTGATGAGCTAACGTCTGTAGCACTTTCCAGCCCCTCTGAGCAAGGTGCTGGAGCTTCCCAGGCCTGGCCTGAGTCTGCTGCTGCCAGCCTGATCGAGTGCCTGGCCTGGCCTGGCCATTCAATGGAGGGAGCGGCTGCATTCCTCTGACCCCGGCCAGCCCAGCAGGCTTGGACAGGCCTGCCTTTGCTCCTGAGTTTTTTTTTTTTTTAAAGATGGAGAAGAAGAAATGAAACAATATCAGTTACTAGGAGGAAAGGGCCCAGAAAAATAGAAATCTGCAGATAACCGAACATCCCTTGGTGCCCTAGTCAGGCTGTAGATTCTAGTGGTGCTTTCTTATTGACAAAGGGGCGGGGGAATGTTTGGAGAGGGCCAGCAACTGGACCCAGTCAAGCAGATTCTCTGCTTGAATTCCTGACATTTATACATAACAGAAAAAATAAAGATACACAAACAATTCCAGCCATTGGGGTTCTTTCATCTTTCTGGATGGTTCTGCTCACTCTGTTCTTGGAGAATGCTCATCCAGTGTAGGCCCCTCCTCTGTGTCCCTTCTAGCATTCAACCTCCCAAGAACCCTAGGAAACCAACCATCATCTCCATGTCGTTGACTTATTATTATTATTATTATTATTATTATTATTATTATTATTATTATTATGTCTTACTATGCTAGAGATGAAACCAGAGCCTTCCACATGCTACAGCTACAAGGACCCCGTCCCTCACCCCCAGCCTCAGTTTGGAAGGAAGGATCAAGGCTCAGAGAGGTGAACCAAGCCCTAGATCCCACAGCTAGTAAGGAGCAGAGCTGGAATTCACAGCAGACTCTGACTGACTCACCATTGAGGTCAAACTCCCCTAGGCTACCGACTGGTCTGTCATCTGTACCTTCCTTCCTTCTTCTAGAATGGTTGCTTCACCGCATCCATTCATGGTAAATGGTGAACACATGTGGCCCGAAAGTCCAAGTGGTTCCAGTTGAGGCAAGAGCCCAGTTAAAGGCAGTCCCAGTCAGGGACAGTCATAGCCATCTCTTGAGACCATGTACAGGGTGGGAGAGGGCTGCAGCCTGGTGGATGGCAAAGAGGATTCTGAAAGTAATATCATCCAGAGAAAGGTGTAGGGTTCAAAGGAAGAGAGTGTGAGGTGCCAGAGAAGGGAAGAGAGTAGCAGCCAGGCAGCCTGGCCCTGAGCTGTTGGGTTTCAGCAGTGAAGCTGGAGGCCTCGGGAAGATGTGAGGCTTTGTGGGGGAAGCAAAATTCTGCTTTAAGCATGTTTAGTTTAAGCTGTTGGCAGAACATCCAAGTGGAAATAGCTTGCACACAGCCAGGAATATAGGACTGGAAAGAGAGTGTGAGGTTGTGTCAAAAAGAGCAATCCTCAGGATGACTTTGGGCCAAACTGTGGAGAACTTTCCCCTGCCTCCATCTATTGACACAGAGAGGAGCTTTCTCCTGAGGACCCTAGAGACACTGTCTTTACTGCACCCCACCTCCGTCTCTGGCCCCTCTAGCCTAGCACAATCATAGACACATGCTTCAAATCCCTGAAGGGTAGAGTGAGGGGATCTCAGTCTGTAAATTTTTCCACACCAAGGATTGACAGGGGCCTCATCACACTTTTCTGAATACATGTAGGCTAGGCCTTCAGGGTGCCGGATCCTCCTTGGGTTCTCTTCAGCTTCTGGAACACAAGCCTTTGGGGTCTTGTGTGTTCTCTTCTTTTTGCCACCTGCCATTCTCAGCATAACACAGTATCTCTCAGTCCACTTTTTTTTTTTGGTACAGGGTTTCTCTGTAGCTTTGGTGCCTGTGTGCCTGTCCCAGAACTAGCTCTTATGGACCAGGTTGGTCTCGAACTCCCAGAGATCCGCCTGTCTCTGCCTCCCGAGTGCTGGGATTAAAGGCGTGCGCCACCACCGCCCGGCCCACTTGTTTTTTTTTTTTCTTTCCTTTTTTTTGTTTGTTTTTGGAGACAGGATTTCTCTGTGTAGCTGGCTGTAGACCAGGCTGGCCTTGAACTCACAGAGATCTGCCTGCCTCTGCCTCCCAAGTGCTGGGGTTAAAGGTGTGTGCCATAATCACCCAGCAGCTTACTTCACTGGTTTAAAAAGGCAGGGATTTTTTTTTCTCTCTCTCATAGTGCTAGAGTTCGAACTCTGAACCCCATGTTGTGGAAATGCTCGACCATGAAGTACATCTGAGCCCTAGCTGAAGCCATTTTCATCTGGCTCCCTGCAACATCAGGCCGATGAAACTTCCTTGTGCTTAAGACCTGAGATATAATGGCCCTTCCTCTCTTTTTCATCTTTGTGCCTGGGGCATTTACCTGCATGGCCCCTTTTCAGGTCTGTGCCTTTTCCTGCTCAAGCTCCCAATTCTATCCTAGTTGAGGTTTCACATTTGTCCTCCTCTGCCAGAACCTCTGTTGCCATGGTTAAGTGTCCCAGGTTGAGATACTAGCCCCTGTTGTTGCTCTTGGCCTTTGACTTTGGAGGTTAACATGGATGTGTGATTCAGTTCACGTCCATAACCTGGGGAATTATAAATATTTCCACTGGTTCCTACTGCCTCAGAGATTTATCCCTCTGGGGATCAGCTATTGAAGCTAGAGGTGAACAGGATCTTATGGCACGTATTTCAGAAGGTCAGGGTGCAGGCTCTGTCGTCACCTAAGCATACAGGATCACAGGCCTGGTTGCTCAAGGTCCCTTATGTATTACGGTGTCCCCTTTGGCAAGAGTAGCTGGAATTGTATGCTGGTTCTTCCCGGCTTTGTTCATGTCTCATCCTAGGACCAATGGCTTGGAGAGAAGAGCCCAAACTGAATTGCAGTGTACAACCTCCATGAAGCTGACTTTGAGGTCCAGCAGCCTTAACTGTGGATCCTACATGGATTAGGTTTCTAGTACCACCAAGTACATGAGCTCAGGGGAGCATTATTCCTTACTGGGTCTGAATTTAACATCGGGGTAATGTTCACTGAACACTTACTAGGTGACAGGCCCTTACTGTTCACCGAGTCCTACAACAGTCTAAGGTGTTAGTGGAGCATTGTTATTATGTTGTCCCTGTGTCCCTCCTGACAGAGAAGAGAAGAATAGGTGTGGAACATCTTACTGAGGTTGTACAGCCTGTGTGTTTGAGGTTGAGGAGTCAAGCCAGGCTGACCAGCCACAGTGTCTCTGCTACTGACCCTGGGACCTTTCTGCCTCCTTAAGAACACCCATTGCCACCTGCCTCTTAGTTCATAAAGACCTTTCTTACCTGGTACAAGGTCAATTGTCATACGTTTTCTTTACTCCATGTTCAGTGATCATCATCATTATCATCCATCCTATCTTATAATCGAAGGAGGAAAGCTCAGAGAAGGGAAGTGACTGGACGGCCCAGCTGGCAAGTGAGAACACTGCTGCTGGAAGCCGCTTCTGCCTGCCTCGCCTTCTCTTTCCTCCCCTCCCCCACGGCAGTTCTCACCTTTCTGCAAAGGGCCTGTGAGTGATGCTAGAAGGGAGAGTATTTGGGTGAGGAAAGGAACTAGTGGGAAGGGAGCCAGAGAGAATAATGGAGGACATGAGCTAAGTATATGATGGGTTATATGCAAACGCCATAATGAAACCCATCATTTACACAATGAATGCAAGCTAATAAACAACTAATAATAATAATAATACTATGGGGAGATGGCTCAGTCAGTAAAGTGCTTGCAGTGCAGACACGAGAACCTGAGTTCAATCCCCAGCACTTGTGTAAAAAAAAAAAGCCAGGAGCACCGTTGTAGTGGTGCACACCTTTAATCCCAGCACTCAGGAAGCAGAGGCAGGCAACTCTGTGTGTTTGAGGCCTATAATCCCAGCCCTCATATAATCCTGTTGCTGGGGAGGTGGAGACAGGAGGATCCCTGGGACTTGACCATCAGTCTAACTAAATCAGTGAGCTCCAGGTTCAGTGAGAGACCCTGTCTCCAAAAGTAAGATGCAGAGAAATTGAGGAAGATGCCCGGTGTTGACCCCTGATCTCCACACGGGTGCACATATACATACATCTACGTACAAACACACATGCATACAAAATAATCGAAACCCCAATACAGCAGATGGGGACTGGAGCATCTAAACCTCGCTGTGTGACAGAGGAGGAAGCTAGCACTCCACCTGGTTAGAGTTAAGGCCAAAAGGACAGACTGAACAAGAAGTATATATTCAGTGGAGAAATCCAAAATTCAGTGAGAGGAAGAGAAAGATAATGATGGGGACAGGGGGAGCCGTGGAGAATAGGCATTTGGGGGAGAAAACAGGGTAAGGAAAAGAAATCAAATTCTTAAGGAAAAGGCTTAAAGTGAGGTGAAAGCATAAGTGAGCGGCCATCTGGAAGCAGCACAGAGCTGGGGGGGGGGGTGTTTGTGAAGCATGGGAGCTAGATCGACAGGTGCAAGGGCCCAGCTGCTGCCAGCCAAGAGCTGTCCGGGCCCAGTGCCCAGCCGGAAAGGCGCATAACTGAGAGAGACTTCTCCAGGGGTATTTTGGCTGGGGGACCATGGGAGGAAGCCGCCCTCTCTCACAGCCTGATGGGGCTTGCCTCTGGCCAGCTCCTAGAGAGAAGGGATCTTGACCACTCTTTGGATTTGCATTGTCTTCAAGCCTTTTCCAACTGTTGCCTTTGGGGCCTGGAATATGGATGATTCTTTGTTCTCTGGAATATGGATGAGTCCTGGAATGGCCCGAAGGATTAGGAAATGCCATTTCATGCTACCATTAGCTGGAAAGCTCAAAGGGATAACGGGCTAGGTAGAGAGTGGAATGGTTGCCAGAGTCATTGGATAACCTCCCATTTAGCTCCGTGTGTGTGGCTTAGTCTCGTAGCGACAGTCTGACCCTGGTTCGAGTCTCTAGGCTTCCACTCCTGGCTGGTTGACTTTCGGCAAGCAACTGGCCCTTTGGGCCTCAGTTTCCTTAGGTGGAAGGTGAGGAAGAGTAAGAATATCTGCATCGTGAGGCTGTGCCAGGGTTGGATGAGATAATGTCTGTGGCTAGAAACTCCAGCGCTGTACACATGTGAGTAATTATTCTCCCCTGACCTCTGTTCCCTGCTGCTTGGGGGATGGAGTCAGCCTTCCAATCTGAGTCCAGTTCCAAGCCTGACTTCACCTCCTTGGCCCTGTCTTCCTCTTGTCACATAGGACTGTATGGGAAGTCAGGCCTACTGACCCACTGCAATGGAGTTAGGGTCAGCCACGATTCGTTGTGCAGTTTTTATTCAGGCTACTAATGTGAAGTGAACCCCTGCTTCCCTCACTAAGACCTCGAGGGGACCAAGGCATCACCTTGGTTCTCAAAGAACTCCTGATAACTGTACTGAGGAGATAGGAGAGCAGATGTTGATGGAATGGAGTAGAAGATAGGCAGGACATCTGAGCCAAGGCACCAGGGACAGCACAGTCAGAGGCCTTGATGGGAACTAAGAGCCAGACTTGGACACCACATTAAGAAATCCAGCCTTGATGTTGTGGTCATTGAAGGTAATGTGGGCAGATAACCATGGAGATGGGGACGGTTGGTTACTCAGAAAAGCGTTCATTGCCATGACCTTCTTCCTCCGCCTTATACCCCTAGTGGGTGAGCTCCAGGCTTCCCGCAATTCTTCCAGGCTTCTGCCCTGAATGTGAGCATGTAAGGCTTGTTGCCTCTCTGATTCCCCCCAAGTTCAGCAAACAAGCACTTCTGTTCATCCTACTTTTCAGTCCTAAATCCCATCATGCTCTTGGCCAGTATTCGCCTGATGAGCACATGCTCTCCATATAAGAGCCGGTCCAGCGCAGCCTGGTGCAGGGGCTTGCTCTTTCTTTCTTTCTTTCTTTCTTTCTTTCTTTCTTTCTTTCTTTCTTTCTTTCTTTCTTTCTTTCTTGCGTGCTCGCTCGCGTGCGTTCATTCTCTCTCTCTCTCTCTCTCTCTCTCTCTCTCTCTCTCCTCCCCCCCCCCTCCCTTCCTCCCTCCCTCTCTCTCTATCTCTCTCTCCCTGCCTGAGCTGTGTGTTTCCCCTTCTCATTCTGCTTCTGTCATTGATTAGCTCACAGGTGTTGGCGCCACGTTCACCCTTCCCCCATTCTCCTGTCTATTACCTGTTTCACTGCAGTAGCCTGCTGATTCATCTCAGCTCTCCAGCCCCTGCCCCCTTTCAGTGTGTTCTCCAAACCGTGGACCAAAGAATCCTCTCCTTAGTTCAGGTACCTGCAATAATAGCTCCTCATCCTCCCCAGAGGGAAAAGCGAAGTCTGCACACGAGCTTCTTCCTCGTGCTTCTTCCCTCTCCTGCTCGCCCCTTTGTTTTCGTTAGCTCTGGGCACACTGGTCTGGCTGTGTCTTGGATATGGTATGGCACTTGCCTTTTACTGCTTATCTTCGTCCCCCCCCCCACCTCAGCCGAACATGGTCTCTTTATGAAGCCCAGGCCTGCCTCAACCCCTCTGGTACTGGAATTATAGGTTTGCAGCCCTCTGGCCAGCTTAAGGCGTTTCTTTCTTCGCTATCTATCTATCCATCTTTCTCTTTTTGAGACAGGGTCTCATTAGGCATTCCTGGCTGCCCTGGAACTCTCTTTGTAGATCAGTCTGGCCTGGAAATCAGAGATCCACCTGCTTCTGCTTTCTGAGTGCTGGAATTAAAGGCATGCCCTATCAAGCCTGGCCTCAAGGCTGGTTTTTTCTTTCTCACACAAACAGGTTTATCGAAAATACCTGGCTCAATAATGAAAGGCCTTAACAAATCTAGTGCATTCCAGGCGTTTAAGCCTAAATTTCAACAAAATCAAGTTAAGAGATAAAAAAGTATGACATTCCAGAAGGAATCACTGTGAAGGTAAATATTTAAAAATTAATGAATGATCTATTTACATCTCCAAAAATGTGTAGTAAATATTTAGAAAGATACATAGGTTAGGCTCAAAGCTGTGCTTAGGCTCTTTTCTTTTAAGATTTCTTTTTATTATTTTTAAAGTATGTGTATGTGTGTGTATGCATGCGGGTATGTGTACACGGATGCGGGTGCCCACTGAGGCCAGAGGTCTTGGAGCTGGAGTTACAGCTATCTTCCCAGCCCCTTTATCTTAGATTCTTTACATCTATTGTCCCTCTGCTCACACATCTGGAGTCAGGTCTCTGGTCAGCACGGATCTCTCCAACAGCACTTCTTCAGGTATGTTTTCTTTTTGTTTTTTGAGACATTGTCTCTCATGAAGGCCTGAGTGTTCTGAAATCTTTTTTTTTAAATAAGATATTTTTAAAAGAGCAGCTCTATTCCCTTGCTTCATCCCCCCCCCCCAGAGCATAGCTCCACCAGGTCATATCTTTACCTCCAATGAGAGAGAAACCCCCAGCTGGGCAGGATGGCACACACCTTTAATCCCAGCAGTCTGAGCTTGAGGCAGGTGGATCTCTGTGCTTGAGGGCAGCCTGGTCTACATAGCAAGGTCCAGGCCAGTCCAGGCTACACAATAAGACCCTGTCTCTAAAAGGGTGTGAGTGTCTGTCTCAAGAGACAAGGCTGTGAAAAAAGAAAGAAAAAGAGACCTTTAGGAGAGCAGGGATTTTTGTGCTTGATTCTTGTTTATTTCCTCCACTGATTAGTACATTGTCTGGGTGTCAGTAGTTGTCTGTTCATTGGGTTCCATCTTCAGCACCCTAAGAGAATCTGTAGGAGAATCAGAGGGGAGGGTGCAGAGATCAACCAGGCCAAACGTGCTCTGGAGAAGATGAAGGGCTTTCTGAAGAGGAGACAAAGATGCAAAGAGGAGGCGAGCTGAATGGTGACTGACAGAGAAGGCTTGTACTTCATGTAGAAGGAACAGGGATGGAGGGATGACAGCTTTCCTTGCTTCCAGCTTCCCATGCTACAAGTAATACCAGGATCCTATCCTGGGACCAATAAGCAGGGGACAGGCACCTTCAGGAGAAGATAGCCTGGACTTTCTAAAAAGAAAACTGCAAGACAATGCTAGTTCCCATCATCCAGGCAGATGAGAGGGCTGGAGGTGATTGGCCAGGGCAGGACAGGGGCAGACAAAAAAAAAAAAAAAAAAGTGCATGGTACTTAGCTGACTGTGAGAACGGCAATTTCCACCTTTGCCAATACCCAACTGATTTCCAATTTTGACAGTTTGTTTTCTGCCTGATTTTGCTTACAAACATGCATATAATCCTCACAACCCAGCACAACGGTCTTCACGAGGTGTTCATCATCACTACCAAAAATGCTAGCCAACGCCTCTTGGCACCCACAGCAAATCCCAACAGGGCTGCCAAAGGTATTTGGGTGCCTTTTAGGGGAAGCTAGAGAGAACCAGCAGAAGCTTAGCGTAACTGTTCTTCCCCTTGAGTCCTCCCAGCAGTGATTTAGGTCCCTAAGTCATGTGGCAGTCATGAGTACTGAGCCTGAGAAGGTGGGAAAGATCTGCATCACAGTGGGAGACACTGATAGTTAACCAAAGAAGTGCGGAGACAGTCTCAAATTAAGTGATTTTATTAGATATCGTCAGTGAGCTACAAACTCCCCTATATTCAAGAAAAGAAAACCCAGAGGAATGTGGCCCAAGAGGATCTCTAAAGCAATAGCTAAATGTGCCATTCTGTAAAAAGGATTTCTATACCAGAGGCAGAGAGAGGACAGAATCCTGTTAAATTTTCTCTGAACTGTTTTCTAGCCACATTGTTTATGGAAATACCAGAGCCAGCTTATGCTTGTGGTTTGGGGAGAGCTATTTATGTTGAGAAGAATGTGGGCGTGAGGAAAATTGAGTTGGGGGGTATCTAATTATTTTGTTTATTTGGAACAGCGACAATAAATAAGCCTCCTTTAAAAAAGGATTTAGCAACAAACACGTCGAACATGCTCAATATCATTAAACAAAAGTGAACATTCAAACAATGGCTACCTTAACCTCTTAGATGGGTGAAGACCAAGTTGAGGGGAAGGTGCCTTTAGCAAGCCACCTTCATACACAGACTTCAGTGGGAACCACGACAAAGGTTCAGAGAATGCCAGCCCATCGCTGTTGTGTTTGTTTTTAATGCACATGCTCTTTGATCCAGCTGGTGCCTAGCCCCAGATTTGTCTTGAGGAAGTGACACTACAAATGAGCAAGGGCATCAACAGGGGCATCTCCACTGCAGTGGGTTCTGTGAGGTGACATTCACAGGACAGTCGGCCATTTTTATAGTGGACAATCCAGTGACATTTGGCATGTTCACAAAGTTGTGCTATCTAGTTCCTAAACATTGTCATTACTCCAAACTAAAGCCACTTCCCATTCGATAGTTGCTCACACTCCAGTTGGGCTCTGGGAAGAGCCAAACTGGTGTCTCTGCATTTGCCTATTTGCTTATTTATTATTTAAAATATATTATTTAACTTATTGTTGCCATCACTTGAGGTTTATTTTTGAGCCAGGGTCTTACTCTGTCACCCATGTAACTCTCTTCTTCTGTCTCCTAAGTGCGTATATTACGGGTTTGCTCCACTGGGTCCAGTTTATTCTGAATAGTTTATGTAAGTGGAACCATACAATATGTGTGGGCTTTTCTATTTGGTTTCTCTCACTGAGCATGGTTTTTTAATACCGTAGCACGTCTCAGAACTTAATGCTTTTTATGGCTCAATAGTATTCTGTTGTGTGCAGATACCACAGTCTTTCCATTCACTAGTTTATGAGTGTTTATTTGGCTGTTACAATATTTATTTGGCTACCTTTTAACTATTGCCATTTGTTTGGGCGCCTCTTTTTAGTTCTTTAGGGCATGTAGTTAGAAGTGGAGTTGCTGGGAGCAAAGGTAATTCTATGTTTAGCTTGTTGAGGAATCACGGAACTGTTCCCACAGCAGTCGTGGGATTTTTACATTTCCCTGAGCAATGCACAAGGGATTCTACTTCTCCACATACTCAACTCTTGCAATTTTTTTTCACTTTTTAATTATAGCCATCCTTGTGTGTGTGAAATGACATCTCATTATGGCTTTGATTTGCATTCCCAAATGACTAATGATGTTCAGCATCTTTTCATGCATTTGTTGGTCATTTGTATGTCCTCCTTGGAGAAATCTCTAAGTTCTTTGCCCATGTTTAAAATGGAGTTGTCTTTTATGTGCTGTGTTTTTACATTTTCTCCTCCTTCCCTACTCCTTCTCCCCCTGCCATGGGAGTTTGACCCCAAGGGGACCTACACAGTAGGTAAGCACTCTGCCATTGCACTATACCCCAGGCCCTCATTTTATTTTTCTTCTCACAATTTTCATTAGCATATAGAAATTATTCAGAATAACAATATTCCTGGGGACTTCTTTTGAGACAGGGTCTATGCAGTTTGAGCTGGTTTCGACTCCTGTTTCGTCTACCCTTTTCTCCCAAGTGCTGAAATTACAGACACGTGCCACCATATCTGGGTCATTTGGAATTTTGTGTACATGCATATCTATTGTGCTTCGATCACATTCGCTGCTCCATTACCCTGGCTTACTTTCCCTCCCGGCTCATCCCCCCCACTCTTCCCTAATAGTCCCCTTCTATCTTTAGACCTTCAATCCAGATTCTCAAATTAGATATTTCTTTCTGAGTTTGGCATCTGTTACTCATCATCATAATCCTCAGTTTCATTCATTTTTCTTCAAATCACAGGATTTTATTTCTCCTTATGTCTAACTAATACTCTCTGGGCATATTTTCTTTATTTATCTGTTGAGGCATACTTAGGCTGATGCTGGCTATTATGAATATGCTGCAAAAAACAGGGAGGTCCAGGTATCTCTATGGCATGCTGCCTTTAAATTCCTTCGAGTGAATACTCAGGAGTGGTATTCATGGATCATATGGTAGATATTTTAAAAATATTAAGTATTTGTGTGTGCATAACGTGTATTCATGGGCATCAATGCCATGAAGTGTGTCTGGAGGTCAGAGGACAACTTTGGGAAGTTGATTCTCTCCTTCTACTTTTATGTGGCCTTGGGGCATGAAACTGTGGTCAGCAGGCTTGCCCATGGAGCAATTCTTTGCCCATAGAGCAGTTCTAGTTTTAGGTTTTTGGAGAGACCTTTGTACTGATTTCACAATGGTTGAAGTAATTTACATTCTTACCATCAGTGTCTAAGGGGTTCTTTACCCCGCATCTTCACCAGCCTTTGTTGGTTTGTGCTTTTTGTTTATTTTTGTTTTTGGAGACAGGGTCTCACTAGGTAGCTCTGGCTGTCCTGGAACTCACAGAGGCTACACGTGATCCTGCCTCTCAAGTTCTGGGCTTAAAGCTGCTTGCTGCCATGCCAGGCTTCTGTGTTTTCTTGATGATAGCCTTTCTGACTGGAGTGAGATGCCTCTCAGGGTAGTTTTGATCTGCATTCTATGATGGCTAAGGATGTGGAACACTTTACAAAAAAAATTCTTACTGGCCATTTATACTTCATCTTTTGCAAAAATGTCGGTTTAGTTCATTTGTCCATTTATTGATTGGATCGCTTGTTTTTTATGTTAAATTTTGTGAGTTGTTTATACATTCTGGCTATTAATCCCCTGTCAGATGAATAGCTGGAAAAGATTTCCTCTCACTTTGTAGGCTGTCTCCCCTCTCTGATAATTGTTTCTTTGCTATGCAGAAGCTTTTTAATTTGATGTGATTCCATTTGTCAGTTCTGCTATTATTTCCTGAGCTATCAGAGTCCTGTTCAGAAAGTCACTGCCTGTGCTTAGATCTTCAAGTGTTTTCTCTAGTGTTGGTTTCCTGGTAATGTCCTTTGCAAGGAAAAAACCTGTGAGTTTTGATGAGGTCCAATTTATTTTTCCTTTGTTGCTTATGCTTTTAGTGGCATATCTAAGAGTCCATTGCCACATCCAAGGTCCTGAAGAATTTACTCCCATGTTTTCTTCTGAGTTTTATAGCTTGGATTCTTACAAAACTGTGATCTCTTTCAAATTTATTTGTTCTTCTCCTATGAGATAGGGGTTCAACTTCATTGTTTTGCGTGTGGAAACATAGTTGTCTCAGTACCATTTATCAAAGAGATTGTTTGAATGGACTTAGTAAATCTATTCAGAATCAGTTGATGATAGTTGTGTTACATTATTATGTAATTATTATGTTATCTGCTTTGTCTCATTGTACCTCTATAACTGGGCTTATGCTAGTAACACAGTATTCTGGTTGCTACAGTTTCTTAATAATTAAAGCATTAAAAAAAATAAGTTCTCATTATGTAGTCTTGTCTAGCTTAGAGCTGTCCACGTGGATCAGGCTGGCCGCCAGTTTACAGTGATCTGCCTGCTTTTGCCTCCTGAGCGCTGGAATTAAAGGCGTGCACCACCACGCCTAACTGTACCAAGTTTTTTGTTTGCTTTTTACTGGCGAGTGTGAGTCCTCCAATTTTATTTTTTCTTTTCAAGATAATTTTGACTATTCAAGGTCCATTGAGATTACATATGAATTCAAGGATGGAATTATGCAAAACAGTCATTTAACATATAACAGAGATTTTTAAAATAGAGATTGGCTTTACTTTCTATGCTATTGGCACCTTTCCAATCGTTTTTTCTATGAGTTTGACTTTATACACAGGATGTCTCTCCACTTGAATTTCTTGAAAGACAGCATCATTTTATAGTTTTGGTACACAGGTCCTTTTTCTTGAGTGTTTCATTTTGTGAGTGTTTTTGTGGATAAGTTCCCTTCTTTTCTTTTGAGACAAAGTGAAATACTACGTAGCCAAGGATGACCTTGAACATTGGACCCCCCTGTCTCTATTTCTCCTGTGCAGGACTTACAGTTGGGCATCAGCATGCCTGACTATTACGGTGTGGGGAATCCAACCCAGGGTCTCATGCATAAGCAAGCACTCTATCAAATGAACCATATCGCTAGTCTCTAGCATTCTTTTCTTTTCCTTTCTTTTAAAAACTGTTTCTTATTTGCTGGGAGTGGTGGCACACGCTTTCACAGCACTAGGGAGGCGAGACGGGCGTGGTCGTTGTGAGTTCAAGGTCAGTCTGGTCTACACAGTGAGATCCTGTCAAATTATCTACCTGTCTGTTGTCTGTCTGTCTGTCTGTCTGTCTATCTATCATCTAATTTATTTATATGCACGCACATGCACATATCTAGGCTAGAGATCAGTTTGAAGTTGTTGGTTCACTCCTTACATTTTGTGGATTCCGAGAACTGAACCCAGGTCTTCAGGTTTGGCAGCAAGCGCCTTGGCCAGCTGAACCATCTTGCCAGTCAAAGTGTTCTCTTTGCATTGTTCATCGCCGGTGTATAGAAGCACAACTGACGTTTGGTTGTTAACCTTGTACCCTGTAACTTCGCTGGATTCACTTGCTGGCTCTAGCAGTTTTGTTGCGGGGCAGTGATTTTACTTGTAAGGGAAGTTGAGAAAAACCTTGAATGTCCGGCAGCTGGAGACAGGTTAGATAAACTTGGGAGCGTCTATGTAATGTGACTAAGACAGCAGTTAGGCCTTACATTTTGGGGATGTCAGCGTTGTCATCATTAAAGCTGAGTAAGGTAGCTCCTGTTTTCTTTTAAATTAAGTACTTACTTCATTTTTATTAGTATTTTAGGTAAACATACAAAGTTCTGGGCTTTATTACAGTGTTTTCATACATGTGTCATTCTAGTTAGTCCCGTTTCCCTCCTGCACTGCCGTCCTCCATGTTCTTACTTCTCTCCAGCTGGCTGCTTTTCTTCCTCCAGTTAGCTCCCTCGCCTGATTCCCTGTCACATGTGTCCCATCACCCTCCTGCTCTATCCTTAAGATCTCTCCTTCCCTTCCCATGATTCCTTTCTAGTTCCAACACACACACACGCACACACACACGCACACACGCACGCACGCGTGCGCACACACACACACACACACACACACACACACACACACAGGTTCCAGATATAAGAGGAAACATGTCGTGAGTATTTCTCTGAATCTCATTTATTTTGTGTGACATAATGATCTCTGGTTCTTTCAATTTTCCTGAAAAGTGTAATGATTTCATTTTTCTTTTTGGCTACATACTTTTGTGTATCTGTTCATTGTATACATGTCCCACATGGTCATTATCTCTTCATCTGTTGATAGACACCTAAGCTGGATTGATTTCTTGACAATGGTAAAAAGGGCATCAATAAACATGGACGCGCAAGTCTGTGGTGTGTTGACTGAGAGTTCTGTGGCTCTGTATCCAGGAATGGTGTAGTTTAGAGATACGGTAGTTCTATTTTTGTGTTTTGGAGAGAACCTCCACCCTGCTTCCATAGTGGAGGTACCAGTTTACATAAGCACCAACAGAAAATAAGTGTTCATCTTTCCCTTTATCCTCACCAGAATTTGTTCTCATTTGTTTTCTTGATGACACATTCTGATTGGGGTAAGATGGAATCACAAAATAATTTTAATTTGCATTTCCTTAATGGATCAGAGTGCTGAACGCTTTTCAAAAACGTTTATTGTTCATTTGTGTTTCTTCTTTTGAGAACTGTCTGTTCAGTTCATTAGCCCATTTATTAACTGTATGATTTCTGTTATTATTTATTTCTTTGAGGCAGGGCCTCACTTTATCTCTCTTGCCTTTACCTCTCACGTGTATAATATAGGCATAAGCATGTGAAGTAAAGTTAACAATAATTTTCTCCTATTCTGTTGGCTGTTTCTCCAGTCTGGTGATTATTTCTTTTGCTTTGTAGAAGTTTGAAAACTTCATATGATTTCACTTTGTTAGTTCCTGGAATTGTTTCCTATGCTATTGGAATATCAAGGTAGCTCTTTGTGCATTGGTGTGGAAAAGCCACATATAGTGTGTAATTTTTTAAAATTGATTTTTGTTGAGCTCTACATTTTTCTCTGTTCCCTTTCCTGCTTCTCCCCTCCCCTTCAACCCTCACCCAAGGTCCGCATGCTCCCAATTTACTCAGGAGATCTTGTCTTTTTCTACTTCCCATGTAGATTAGATCTATGCAAGTCTCTCTTAGGGTCCTCATTGTTGTCTAAGTTCTCTGGGATTGTGTTTTGTAGGCTGGTTTTCTTTGTTTTATGTTTTAAAACCACTTATGAGTGAGTACATGTGATACTTTCTGTGTCTGGGTTTCTTCACTCAAAATAATGTTTTCTAGCTCCATCCATTTGCCTGCAAAATTCAAGATGGAGTGAGAAATCTTTACAGTGTACAAGAGCATTATTCCACNATGTGATACTTTCTGTGTCTGGGTTTCTTCACTCAAAATAATGTTTTCTAGCTCCATCCATTTTCTTGCAAAATTCAAGCTGTCATTATTTTTTTCTGCTGTATAGTACTCCATTGTGTAAATGTACCACATTTTCCTTATCCATTCTTCAGTAGAGGGGCATTTAGGTTGTTTCCAGGTTCTGGCTATGACAAACAATGCTACTATGAACACAGTTGAGCACATGTCCTTGTGGCATGATTGAGCATTCTTTGGATAAATACCCAAAAGGGGTATTACTATGTCTTGAGGAAGGTTGTTTCTTAATTTTCTGAGAAATCGCCACACTGACATCCAAAGGGGCTATACTCAGGTTTCTCTTCAGATCGCATAAATCTTTTACCTTTTACTATAGTGTGTAATTTAAGCAAAAAATCAGGTCACAGGGGGTAAGGTGGCACTTACTTTTAATCCCAGCACTCAGGAGGCAGAGGCAGGCAGACCTCTGTAGATTCAAGGCTAGGCTGGTCTACAGAGTGAATTCCAGGACAGCTAGGATTACACTTGAGATTCTGTCTCAGAAAACAAAATCAGATCACAGAACAGTATAAATTCAGCTATTTACAATTTACTTCATAAGTATTATTGGGCACCAAACTATATGCCATGCAATATGCCAGGAACTGGGGCTACATTTGTGTACAAAAACAGATAAAATCATTTTCCCAGTCAGGTGTTGTGGTTCATACTTGTAATCCCAGCACTTGAGAGATTGAAGCAAGGGGATTTATATGAGTTTTAGGACAGTGTAGATTGCAGAATGAGACCCCCATCTCAAAACTCCAAAAGGGGGGGTAGCTGGAGACGTGGTTCAGCAGTTAAGAATATGTACTACTCTTGCAGAGGACCCAAATTTGGTTGTCAGAATCCAAGTTGGTGGCTCATACCTTAACTCTAGGGAAACAAAACCTTTTGTTTCTATGGACACCTATACTCATGTGCACATGCTCCTACATAGACACACACACACACACACACTATTTTAAAAACAAAACCCTGAACAACAACAACAAAAACTCTTCCCTGTCCTTACGGGGCTGGCATTGCAGCATGATTGTTTTCAGTCGTATCCATTTTCCTGCGAGAGACAGCATCGTGCATATGTGACTTGTTCATTTTGGCACTGGGTCTCAGAAGGCTCCTTATTTCTGTTCACATGGCAGTCAAAGCAAGCTTTTCATGATTCGAATCTGATCAAACCACTTCTTTTATTTTTTCTTTATTTTTTAGACAGAGTCTCACTTTATTGTTTTAGATTTACTTCAAACTCATGGCAGTCTTTCTGCCATAATGTTCCAACATTATAGATATGAGCCACCACACCCAGGAAGTCAGTTTTCTTTTTTAGCCTTAAATTATTATTATTATTATTATTTTCTAAAGTCAATAAGTTTTTTATTAAGGGGATTTTGTATGTGATTCTTTCACTGTCTGGCCTTTGTTTTCCATATTCTGGGTTACATAAGGTCATTTTCATGTATGTATATAGATGCACTTTGGGCATATTCTCCCTGTTGTCCTTCTATTTCTCACCCCTCGCATTCCTGGTAGTCCCCTTTTCTTCCACGTTCATTTCATCTGTACATACATATTATGTATCTGTATGAAATCTAAGAACTACAAATGAGAGAAAATGTAATATTTGTCTCTCTGAGACTGAATTTCTTTGCTTAATAATAGTTTTCAGTCATAACCATTTTCTGGCAAGTGACACAATGTCATTTTTCTTTAAGGCTGGAAAACTTCCATTGTGTATATAAACTAAATTTTCTTTATCTGTTTCTCTCTTGATGGATACTGTGCTGGGCTCTGGAGCTTAGCTATTGTGATTAGTGATGTGATAAGCATTTTTGTACAAGGATCTCTGTGGTATGCTGACTTGGAGTCCTCGAGGTACAGAGCCAGGAGTGGTGTAGCTGGGTCATATACTGTTACCATACTGACTTCCACAGGGGCTGCACTAATCACAGTCCCGCTAGCAGTGTAGAAAAGGAACTTTTGTCTGCCTCTTTGCCTGCACTTGTTGTTCCTTGCTTTCTTGATAAAGAGTTTTAATTTGCATTTCTCTGATGTCTAGTGGTGGTGAATGCTCTTCATGTTTATTGGCTATTTGTACTTACTTTAAAAATACACGTTGCCTATGTGGATGTGTATGAGTATATGTGCGTGGGCAAGTGTGTGTGTGTATGTGTGTGTGTGTATACACCAGATTTGCAAGCTGGAAGCTTCAGGAGCCTCCTGTCTCTGCCTCTAATCTTTCAGTAGGAAAACTGAGATTACAGATTTGTGCTAGTATGCTCGGTTTTATGAGGGTTCTAGGGATTCTCATGCTTGAATGGCGTATGCTTTACTCCCTGAGCCATTTCTCCAGCCCTGTATTGATCTCTTCAGAACTGTTTGCTCATTTCATTAGCCTATTGATTGTTTGCATTGTTTTGTTGTTGTTAGTTTTTCGAGACAGGGTTTCTCTGTAGCTTTGGAGCCTGTCCTGGAACTAGCTCTTATAGATCAGGCTGGCCTCAAACTCACAGAGATCTGCCTGCCTCTGCCTCTCAAGTGCTGGGATTAAAGGTGTGTGCCATCACCGCCTGGCTGTCTAATTTCTTGTTGTTGAATTCTGTGTATTCTTTATAGAGTATAGTTACGAATGCAAAGCTTTCTGTCCTGTTCTGTAGGTTATCTCTTCATTCAGTTATTTCCTTTGCTGTGCTAAAGCTTTTTAATTTCGCGAGGTCCTCTTTGTCCGTTATTGCTCTTATTTCCTGAGTGACTGGAATCCTCTTCAGAAAGTCCTTGCTTATGATGATATATTGAAGGCTTTTCTTCATCCCTTTCTTTATTGGTTTTAAAGTTTTAGGTCTTATATTAAGGTCATTAGTCCATTTTGGGTTGGTTTTTCTACAGAATGAGAGGAGGGGATCTGTTCAACCTTTTACACGGAGATATCCAGTTTTGCTAGCACAGTTTGTTGAAAAGGATCATGATGGTTAATCTCAATTGTAAACCTGATGAGATTCAGAGCCACTTGGGAGACAGGTCTTTGGGCGTGTAATGGGGACCAGCTGTCCCAAACTCCTGCTACTGTCATTTCCCCGAAATGATGGACTATAATCTTGAGCTGTGAGCTAAATGAACCCTTCCTTTCTTATGTTGCTGTGATCAGGCTGTCTGACCACATCAACAGCAAAGTGACTAAGATAAGGCTGGTTTCCAACCAATGTATATTTTTTGGCAAAATAAAAATGTATATATTTATAAAAAAATCAGGTGACTATAGCTATATGAATCTTCTATTCCATTGGTCTACATGTCTGAGTATTTTTTTTGTGCTAGTACCATGCTGTTTGTGTAGGTACAACTTGAAATCAGGTATGGTGGTACCTCTAGCATTATTCCTTTTGCTTACGATTGCATTGGCTCACTGGAAATACAACTGACTTTGCCATAAACCTCATTGAAGCAGGGTGTGTAGGCAAACTATCAATAATCTGCTAAGTACAGCAACAAGTGTGGTGTTACATACTTCTTTTTGTGGTGTATGTGTCTCTCTGTGCATATGCATATTTGTGGGGGGGCACTCATCACATGTATTACACATGCAGGCTAGAGCCTGCTGTTGGGATGTCTTTACCACTTCTCTAACTTTTTTGAGACAGGGTTTTTTTTTTTTAATTTAGAAAAACCTCTTATTTTACATACCAATCCCATTTTCTTCCCCCTCCCATCCTCCCACTCCTCCTACCTTCTCCCCACTCCACCTCCCATCCACTCCTCAGAGAGGGTGAGGCCTCCCACGGGGAATCAACAAAGTCTAGTATATCACTTGAGGTAGTTTCAAGGCCCTTTGCCCTGTATCTAGGCTGAGCAAGGTATCCCTCCATAGGGAATGGGCTCTAAAAAGTGAGTTCATGTACCAGGGATAAATCGTGCTCCCACTGCTAGTGGCCATACAAACTGCCCAGGGCACACAACTGTCACCCACATTCAGAGGGCCTAGTATGGTCTTAGGCTGGTTCCCCAGGTGTCAGTCCAGAGTCAGTGAGCTATCACTTAGCCCCATCATGGTTTTGGTCCCCTTTGCTCATATTATCACTTCTCCCTCTCAATGAGTGGCCTCCAGGAGTTTGGCCCAGTGCTTAATTGTGGATCTCTGCATCTGATTCCATCAGTTGCTGGATGAAGGTTCTATAATGGCAATTAAGGTAGTCATCAAGCTGACTGTAGGGGAAAGTTATTTCAGGCCCCCTCTCCATAATTGCTTAGGGTCTTAGCTGGGGTCATCTTTGTGGATTCCTGGGAGTTTCCCTACTGCCTGGTTTCTCATTAACCCCACAATGGCTCCTTCTTTCAAGGTATCTCTTTCCTTGATCTCCCTCTCTGTCTCTTATCCAACTGGATCTTCCAGATCCCTCATGTTCTCCTCCCTGTTCCCTTTCACCCCTCCCTGACACTGCCAATTTACTCAGGAGATCTTTTCTACTTACCTTTCCCTAGGGTATCCATGCATATCTCTGTTAGGGTTCTCCTTGTTTTTTTTTTTTTCTTCCCTTTTTAACAACAACAAAAGAATGCTCTTGCTGTGTGGTGGCAGCGAATGCCTTTAGTTGCAGCACCCTGGAGGCAGAAACAGGCGAATTTCTGTGAGTTTGAGGCCAGCCTGGTTTATAGAGTGGGTTCCAGGACAATCAGGACTGTCCCACAGAGAAACCCTGTCTTGAAAAACAAAACAAAAACCAAAAAGAGAGAGAGGGTCTTTTTTTGCTGTTTTGTTGTTTGTTTGTTTGTTTCAGGTCAGGGTTTCTCTGTATAACATTCCTATTGTCCTTGAAACTAGCTCTGTAGACCGACCAGGCTGGCTTCAAACTCACAGAGATCTGCCTGCTTCTACCTCCCGAGTGCTGCTGGGATTAAAGGCATGTGCTACCACTACCCGCCAAGACAGGGTCTTCTACTGAGTCAGAAGCTTGTCATTTTGATTATGCTTGCTGGCCACTGCGTGAGTCTTCAGGATCCTCCTGCCTTTGCCTTCCCGTGTGGGGATTACAGACAGGCATGTACCACCACGCCCAGCATCTCAACCAAATTAAAAAAGAAGAGAGTGTAGTATAATGCAACCTACTTCAACAGTGATCAGTCTTCATATCTTGTTTCGTCTATCTCCCTCAATATACATTTTCTCCTCCAGAGTCCTTAAAACTGAGCCCAAGATATATTATTTCAAGTGTCAACAGTTTTCTTTGTATCTGTAGCAGATGAGACTTTAAAAAAAACCCTAAACCAACATGTTGTTATTGTGCTTTGCAGATCGTTGACAGTTTTATCCTTCCTTTCTTTTTCCTTTCCTCTCTCCTTCCTCCTCTCTATTTCTTCCTCATTCTTCTTGTTTCTTGCCTTTTTTTCTTTTTGAGATAGAGTCTGTAGCTCAGACTGGTCTCATACTCACTATATCCGCAAGGATGATGTGAATTCCTGGGATTACCGAAGTGTCCCGCTGTCTAGGGTTTATGCAGTGCTGGGGCTTGAACCCAGGGTTGCATACATCTAGCCAAGACTCTGTCATCTCAGCTACTTCGTCAGTCCCCTTTCCCCCTTTTGCTTTCTTTCTTTTTCTTTAAGGAGACACAGTCTTGTGGTATTGCCTAGACTAGCTGGAACTCCCAGGCTCAAGTGATTCTCTTGCCTCAGCCTCTTGAGTGACTGGGGCTGTAGGCATGTACCACTGTACCTGAGTGTTATTGTTATTTATTGTTAATGCCTGTGCCCCTCACAGGCAGTTCCCTCCCTGGAGGGAGGGCCAGGGAGTATATTTGATAGATATCAAACTAAGGTTCCGAGAGAGTGGGTTACTTGGATAAGGTTCCAGAGCTAATGGGTGTCAGAGAGAGGCTCAAATGTAGGCAGTATGAGGTGTGTTGCTTGCCAAGGCTCTACTGGGCAGCTGTGGGCCTAGCACTGAGCATGGGGTGTAGGACCTGCCCATGGCAAATACATCAAGGGAATGGCTGCAGAAACTGCCAAAGGCTTCAGTCTGATGGCTGCTTCCTTTCCTTTCCTTTCCTTCATTCTCCTCATCTTCCTCTTTTTATATCTTCCCTTTTCTGTTGATTGACAATATTTGATTTTCTAATGAAGAAATATTTCTGCCTGAGAAAGTCTTTTAAATATAGAATTGGAAATATACTGCTCTCTCTGCGACAGCTCACAATGAATGGAGCGGAGGTACAGCCACTCTCTCCAAAGGTAAGCTGGCTTGGGAATTTTCTGTTGGCTTTTTTCTTATTTTTAAATTTTATTTATTTACTTTCTCAGGGACCAGGTAATACATTCACATGGTTAAAAAATCAGAAGGTACAAAAAGAAACAGTGCAAGTCTACCTCACTTCCCCAGCCACTTGCCACCTGGTTTCCCTGCCTGGAGGCAACTGAAGTGTCCCAGTTTCTTGTGTATTTTTTCAAAGATGTTTTATGCAAATACATGCATATCCAATATACATACATATATATATGTTCTTTTTCTTCAGTGGTGGGAATTGGCTCCAGGGTTTCACACACATATATTCTTTTTAAGATGGCTGTTTTTCTTAACCCTCAAGTTGTAGACATAGCCTAAAGTTTTCTTATAGTCTCTTTGGCCCTGGTGTGTGCCTGGGGGCTAGTGGAAGCCCTCATATGCACAATATTTGGGCTTTGGTTGAGACAGGCTCCCATACAGCCCAGGCTGGTCTTGAACCACTGCTTCTACCTCTCAGGCACTGCGGTTAAAGGCATGTGCTACCACCCACAATTTTGGGAGCTCTTTTCAGATGCTCCCATCTTTGAAAAGTCGGTAGCCCCTCACAAGAGCCCATGAAGCACAGAAATACTTTGCTCTTCTTTCCATGTGCGGAAAGAGACTCAGCAAGGCCAAGCACCTTGCTGAAAAGCACAGGAACAGTTCATGTATTTGTGGTAGGGCGAGGGCTGGGAGGAGTGTGTGGCTTCATCCAGCATGGGCTTTGTAGCGGCAAGAAAGATGTTTACTCCAAAGTCAGTTTAAAAAATATTCTAGTGACACTAGTGTGGGGCTGTGGAAAAAAGTAAGGGAGCTTGCAGTTCTGGCTGGAGTTGTTCTCTCCCACTCACTACTGGGCAAGTCTCATCAGTTTGGAGCCTCAGTTTTCTCATCTCTTAAAATGGGTGCGATAATACCTAGCCAGCAGGAAAGAGAATGCCATACTTTGAGTAGAAATGGCCTCTAAGAAGGGGTGCGTTCTAATGCTTGCCTCTTGTTTGTCATTAGAGTCACTAGGTCTGAACTTAGTTTTACAGTAGCCAGGTGGACAGCAGCCTTTGGCTGCTGGGAGGGCAGGCTCACATCAGGATACACTTGCCCTGGAGCCCATTTCTTCTGGGTCTGTGCTCAGAGTCTCCTGGGCAGTAAGAACAGCCCTGAGGCTGAGCACAAGTCTGCACTGTGGGAGGTTCCAACTGACTTTGATCTTTATCTCACCGGCTTGAAAGACCATTTGCAAAAATTTAAAATTGATCCTGACAATTTCATACATGTACATAAATGTATCTGGATCACATTCACCCCATCACCTTCTCTTATTCCCCCATCTCCTCCAACTGAACCCCTTCTAACAAACAAGTCTCTTCCTACCCTCATGTCTTTTTTTTTTTCTTGGCGACTGAGTTTAATTAGTGTTGCTTAAACAAGCAATTCATTTTTAGCTTATTACTTGATTTGTGGGACTAGAGGTGAAACCCAGGGCCTTTTGGATAGCAGGCAGGCATTCTACCACTGAGCTATACCCAAACCTATTATTATTCTATTGTCAAACTAAAATGTAATTCACTAGAGGAACTCTGAAAAAAAATAGAGGGAAAAAACTCAAAGGCAAAACAAAGCATCTTGTAATTTCCTAGTCCCAACTGATGCTCTGGTGCTTTTCCTCATGCCTTCATAATTCCGGACAGAGCAGGTCTTAGCCTGCTGTGTTGCTTTGGTGGATGATGGGTCTACCTTTGGGTATTTCAATTTTCTTTTGTAAAGTTTAAGTGATTCCTGGTTTTTACCTGTTGTTCTTTTTAATCTAATGTTTTCTTCTTTTCCTTCTCCTCTTACCTCTCTTTTGTCCTCTCTTCTCCTGTTTTTGATGTGTTACAGGACAGAACCCAGGGCCTTGTGTGTGCTGGGCACCTGCCCTGCCACGGAACTGCACTCCAGGCTAGCCTATCCTATAGGAATGCGATCAATGTCAGCCTGGAGGCCACTGCACTAGTGTCCATTTTGGCCTGGCAGAAGCTCATCCTGTTGGGCCAAAACTGAGGCCAAGCTGGTTCTCAGGTAGTGCCAGCCTAGCTAGGCTGCCCTGGCACCCCCAGAATCTTCCCCCATTCTCTCCATATTGGAGGCATATCTTTGACCAGGTCCATTCTCACTGAGAAGGCCATAGGGCACCAGCTAGCCGTTGTTTTTTACCAGGCGGTTTCCTTCACAGGGACTTTGGAGGTAGGCCCCTTTGAAAGGACTGCAATGGGAACCTAAAAGTGGGATAAACAAATCTTTGAGAGGACCAACCTTGGCACCAGCGCATTCAGCACCTCCCAACCCTTCAATTCTTTGAAATCCCCATTCTTTGCAGTGTAAGCCAAACTGCCTTGAGGCCAGAGTGTATAATTAGAATAGTGGACATTTGAAGTGACTGCTACTTCTTGTCCACCAGACACCCTCACTGTTTAATAAAAGCACGGCTATTCCCAGCTCAGGACACACTCAGGGCTTTCTCACTCCCTTCTGTGGAATGCTCTTGCTTGCTTGCTTACTTGCTTGCTTGGGGAAATTCAAGTTAAATATCCCTTCAGACATGCTGCTGGGGGCCTTGGGCTGCGCCAGTTGCTCTCAATTTGGCTTTGCGCATGTATTTGCTTTTTCTTCCCTTTGCCCAAGGCCAGGTCTGGGCTGTGCTTGTGTCTCTTAGACTTGTCACAGTGGTTGAGAGAACTTAATAAATATTTGGTCAATCGGCTTCTAAAATCATACTGAATGGCTGTCTTTCCATCACCATTGCACCATCTCCCCAGGTTACACCAGTCAGTGGTCATGTGTCTCAACTATCTACACCTGAGTTGGAAGTGGCCTGTCTAACGCATGGAAACGCCCCCTGAGACCTTGTGCTCCTACCCCTGAATCTTTGGCAGGGCAGGCGCCTCCTCAGAGTGCAACAGGCTCCTTTTCATGGACACAGAGCCTGTAACCTTGCACCTTGTTTTTCATGGACAGGCCCTAGCACGTGACAGAGTGTGTCATCTGGGCAGGGGATACACTAGTTCCCCACGAGGGTCCAAGTTTTAGGGTGGGAGTCCTAGGCTGGCCAGGGCAGAATATGGAAGTAAGAGGGTCATGTCTGACCTTTGGTGACAGGAAAAGTGCAGAGGTGTGTGCCGTCAGTGGCAGTTTACAGTGAGAAGAGCAAGGCAGAGCTAGGTTTTGAAAGATTTTTATTAGAAACAACATGAGTGCACAATACTAAAACAAAAGTGGCAAGACTCCTCTTCCCCCCAGTCTGCTGACAGCACCCCCCACAGGGCTCTACCTAATGGCCCTGGGGTCTAAACCTGCCTGTCTGCTGCACCCCATCCCACTTTCCTGCAGTTTGTGACTTGTCCCCTTTAAGAAGATAAAAATACTCCCCCCCAATTTGCTTAAAAATAATTTTGAAACATTAAAAACGGCATTTGTGTGTGTGTTTTAAAATAAACACTTTAAACATTGGATATCTTCCTGGCTCTGGGGTGCCTGCCTCCTCACCCCAGGAGGCCAGCTGCCACTTGGTGCCCCTTGGAAATTTTCAGGAAGTAATTTCTTCCAAATTTCCCCTGCAGTCACAAATTCCACAAACTGCTTGCATCAACACACTGTCTTCATTATAGGCACTGCTTCCCAGCTCTGGAAATCTGATCTCTTTTTGTCAACTAGACCACATGCTTCAGATTCCCTGCAAACAGGAGAGAAAACAGAACTCAGATTCAGGTAACATATATGAATGACATACCTCAATGGAGCTGCGGAGAAGAAAAGAAGTGGTTATATTTTGGGGCCAGTTCTCCTGCTGAGAATGAGTATGTGGTGACCCTTTTTATGTGAATAAGCCTTAAATGATGAGGGACAAAGGGCCTACATGCTCTTGTTATCCTAGAAAGCAGTATACAAATCAGGATTTTTGATCACCAGCTGACTGCTGAGACCGGGTGGGTTCAGGCCAATCCAGATCAGTCGTGCAGCTGATCCTAGTCCAAATGTTTTTAGACACACACACACACACACACACACACACACACACACACACACACACACACACAAGTACGTGTCCAGACAATACTTTTCAGAGTTCACAGTTAACTGCATCAAATCTTCCTCTACCCCAACCTTTCTGTCCCCCTTAGCAGGGCACAACCCTTCTGGCATTTTCTCTTGTGGGACCTATACAGTATGGAGTCAAGAAAGGTTGGGTCAAGAGTGCTGCTGGAAAAGCATTACACAGAACCCGGCTCTAAAAGTGCTCAGTTTGTTCACTTGCTCCTTGCTCAGTCTTCTCTTTGCTCCATTTCCTTGAGCAGAACACCAGAGTTCAAGTTCTACTTCCTGCTTGTCCTTTAAACAGGAAGGATACTGTTCTCCTTTAAGCATCAGAAGCTACAGGGTGCTTCACGCCAGCAGGCATACAGTGGATGGAGAATGATGGATGAGTGGAGAGGGAGAAGGAGGTAATCAGAAAAAAAAAAAACCCAGTAGCTTTTCTAAAAATTGTACTTAGGTTTTGGTGCTGGGGATCAAATCCTGATCCCTGTGAGTGCTAGGAAAGCGTCTACAATTGAGTTCTACTTTTGTAATTTTAAAATTACAGTAAAATTGACTTTTTCAATGCACAGACCTGATTCTGAACATATATATTTGTTCATGACACAGAAGATTCCTAACCCTTAAAGCCTTCAGCGCCATTTTTTAGAAGTCATATCCTCCTGCCTACCTGGCAGCTACTGATGTCTTCTCTGTCATTATAGTGTTGTCTTTTCAAGAGTGCCATATAAGAGCCAGATGGTGGTGGTACACACCTTTAATCCCAGCACTCGGGAGGCAGAGGCAGGTAGATCTCTGTGAGTTCAAGGCCAGCCTGGTCTACAGAGTGAGTTCCCGGACAGCCACGGCTACACAGAGAAACCCTGTCTCGACCCCCCACCCAAAGAATGCCATATAAATGGAAGCAAGCACTACAGATCCATAGGAAGTTGCAAATAACAGCAACAACAAACACCATAGTAAGGGGAGGATCCATGGAGCCTTCACCAGCTTTTTTCCAATTAGCATCTTACATGATTGTTGTTCACATCAAAACTAGGAACTTGACATTCATGTAATTCATAGATATTATTCATATTTCATGAATCTAACTTGTATTATATGCTAATAAGTATATAGTTCTATCCAGTTTTCTCACAAGTGTAGATTCATATAATCTTTATTCCAAACATGACTCAGAACTATGGCATCTCATCCCTGCTCTTCCTACCCTTTTAAAACCCAGTCATTCCCATTCTTCCCCCTTCTCTAAGCCCTGGTGACCATTAATGTTCTTCATCTCTAAAACAGTTTCATTTCCAGAATGTTACATAAATGGACTATTATAGTACATAAAATTTTGTGACTGCCATTTCCACTGCCCTTAAGATCTACCCACCGGGCGGTGGTGGCGCACGCCTTTAATCCCAGCACTTGGGAGGCAGAGGCAGGTGGATCTCTGTGAATTCAAGACCAGCCTGGTCTACAAGAGCTAGTTCCAGGACAGGCTCCAAAATCACAGAGAAACCCTGTCTCGAAAAACAACAACAACAACAAATAAAACAAAACAAAACAAAAAAAATTAAGTAAGTCATTTAACTGTAATTTTTAGAGCTGTTATAATGGTTTAAATATCTTTACTTGATCTTAAGAAGCTAAGAGGCTAAGATTAGTGGAATCAGTTAACAAGGATTTACTCTGTTCACTGTGTCCCATACTGTACTAGTGAATGCATTTTAAAAAAACAAGGACATCCTTGTGTCAAGTAATTTATAAATGATTGATAGACTCAAAACCAACATAACCTGAAACAAATATAGAGTACAATGCTTCATAAAAGAAAGAGGAGGGCTAGAGCGCTTCTGTTAGATGCTGGTGAGAAATAGCAAATGGCTAGTCAGTATCATGCATGAAGATGAATAGCTGCTTTATAATTTCCTGGCATTTCCTGTTCCATTTTACTATCAGAACATAGAAATGAAATCTTTAATGTCTGAAAATTTAGTAATACAGAAGTTAATAAGAGATATTCTGAGAACTTTAGATAAAACACTGTAGTAGGTATCAGTATTACATCATTCAAGTAAGGTCTCGTTGCCACTTAAGTAGACTTATGTATTAAATACAAATTTTATTGTAACATGTAGTATCAATAGCAGTGGCGTGGGATAAAATGAAATTCAAAAAGATCAAATGGTCTCAGAATTTAAGCATCTGCTCCATGTCATGTAGGTGATATTTAGGATGGGTGATAGGTACACTTGTTGGTTTTCAAAGTGTGCAACTGTTTGCTTTCGCTAAGGCAGCATCTATATACTGGGTTGAACTTGTCTGCTAACTTTAGCAAGAAGCTGTGGTGAGGCATAGTTAGCATAATACAGATGACTGTCGTCGTTGCTGTTTTTAGCAGAAGCAGTATGTCTGACTGGCTAGCATCTGTTTTCTCTCCTTGTCATAATATGCTGGAGATAGTTCAATTTTTAAAATGCAGGTAGCCCTCAAGTAAAAATTTATTATGTTTAAAGTCATGACCTATAATGTCGGTTGGACTGAAGGACGATTTTCAGGTTTCGTTTAACTGAGGAGTTAATTTTTTAGAAATGTCCTGCTACAGTGAATTTTTCTCTTACCTCATTCGACATGGTTTGCACGTGACCCCTACAAAAGAAGAATTTGTTTTTATGGATTAGTGATTCTTTCTAACAGGTACACCGAAAAATCAGAGAAGATTCAGATATGGCACAGGATTCTCTGCAGTGCCTTGCCCAGTTAGCTTCTCTACACGGACCCATCTTTCCCGATGAAGGATCCCAGGTTGATTATCTAGCACACTTCATTGAGGGATTGCTGAACACTATCAATGGGTAGGTATGCTCGTTCTTTTGAACAAAGAGGGAACCTCCCTTTTCCTCTGGTATTTCATATGGAGGAAAAAAGAAACTAAGGCCTTTTCTGTTCTGTGTTTTGAAGTGGAGTTGTCTGTCTATTTGAAATTAATACAGGCACATGCCTTTACAAGTGAATGATGATAATATTTTTGTGTTTGAAAATAGAGCTTATTTTGTACTGCTAAATAGCCCTCATGATTTGGTTGTAGAATCGAAATAGAAGATTCTGAAGCTGTGGGAATCTCCAGCATTATCAGCAATCTGATAACCGTGTTCCCTCGGAATGTCTTAACTGCCATCCCCAGCGAACTTTTCTCCTCCTTTGTTAACTGCCTCACACATCTCACTTGTTCTTTTGGGCGAAGTGCTGCGTTAGAAGAAGTGGTGAGTGACTGTGCTAAGAGCTGTCTGTGTCTGCTTGTCACAGGAA
Source organism: Alexandromys fortis (assembly GCF_014885135.2). Lineage (NCBI taxonomy): Eukaryota > Metazoa > Chordata > Mammalia > Rodentia > Cricetidae > Alexandromys > Alexandromys fortis. The sequence continues at coordinate 544,872 of NW_026068200.1, forward strand.
ATTTGTGCTGCCTGTAGAACATTGTCTCATGACATTTATTGTTATTGAGTACTAGTAGCTACTGTGAAAGTTACATTTTATATGTAAATTAGTGGCAGTGTATATGGAAACATGACCTAAATTTTTGTAGATTTAAATTAGTCTTGGAAATTATAATTTTGAGATAATTAGAATGAAATGTTTTTGTTAAATTATACTGATTAGCCCATGTTTAACAAGTATACCAAATACTGCTAAATAACTTCATGGTTGGATGTAATTATGTGTAAATTAAATTTTATCTATGTTATTTTGATATTTTTATTTAGGACTTATTTGGAAAGTATGTGATGTGTACTATTTAAAACTGAATTTGGTAAGCCCTAATTTACATTCAAATTAAGACTGGTAATAATGTGAATGATTTTTTTGGGACAAGTACAAATTTTCAGGTGCTTTCCAGTTTTTATTTTTAATTTAAGGAAATACACACTAAAACAACACGGCTGCTTTGTAACAGTTACTAATAACTTGAGTAATCACTGGAAACAGTTGACTTGTTTGTACAAGGTAGTGACTTGATGGTTGGAATTGATTTTTCTTGTTATAAATTGAAAGGAGGTTTTTAAAAAACAATTTTAAAAGGGAAAATACTTTGTGTGGATGCCTCTTAGAATTTCATGTTTAATCCTGAGTTTACATCTTACTCTGGCAATGTTTCGCAGTTTGTAAAGCTTCCAACGTATTCAAGGAATCTGGGAATGATTGTGTTTATGTAATTAGGGTCTTTTAAGATTTAATGAGAGGTTTGTGATGGAAAATTATATATTAGATGAGTAGAAGTTCTTCGACATCATACGTGAGATTTTGCATTTTTCAGGATGGAATTTCTGTTTTAAATATGAAAGTCCATGTTGAAGTTAAGTGTCTCAGCGTTAGTCAGAGCTCTTTGACAGGCTCGGACTGAAACGTGGTTTCATGTGACAGACTTTATTGTGTTCTCCTGGTTTTTCTCTGTGGAGTGAGATGGAGTCAGGATTTAGCATGTTAGTCGTCTTTTTAGACATACAGCTACCTTCAGCTTCTCGAAGAGGGTTCTTACATTTAGCAGACTGGCTAGAAAATATGTAGTATTTTTGGCTTGAAATATTTATCTTTGAAATTTATTTATTTTGAGCAAGAGGCTTTCTGTCAAAATTGGGTGTAGGAGAGTAGGAATCTAAGATGATAGATCCACTTTATCAGCTTTCCTCCTGCAAAGACATGCTGTGCTTAAAGTTAGGGTGCACCTAATAGGTTTCATTGAAGAAAGTGGCTGTTTGTGTCTTTTAATTCTCTCAGTTTAACTGTATTTAGCGGTTATTTTTAAAGGCAGCTGACTACTAGTTCTATAGGACAGAAAGAGAAAAGCTGAAGCTCTACATCAATTGTGGAGGGTACATTCGGGAGGCGTGGGAAGGTTGGAGTATGGCCCTGTCATGTGACTTGCATGATTGCTAAACAGATTTCCCAAAATGGCAGTTAAATCTTCATGTTTGGTCATCTTGTACATCCTGGGGATTCTTCAGCTATTAGCTGAAGGTCGAGAGCAAACCCAGCCAGGACAGACTGATGTAGGATTACCAGAGGGCTCTTACTTCTGTCACCTTTGTTCTTTTGACTACCAGGTAGTTTTAGTGCTAGTTCACAGTGCATAGTTGTTCTGAGCTGGAAATCAAATCATATTTTGAGGAAATTGAGCATTTGAATAAACAGCTTAGGAGTTCACATGGTGTGGAATGATGACACATTTGGAGGGACAGTGGTCACACGCTGAGTGATCATAAACACAGACTGCTTAGGATGACCTTTGGGTTACTTTTTCAACTTCGTTTAGTATGTTTTCTTCTTGGCAAAATCAGGGTGACAGGTTTTTTTGTGATGCTTTTTTTTCTCCTGGTTTGTCTTTCTGTTTTGTGGCGGGACAGGATGAGTTTTGAGAGGGTCTGGATATGTAGCAGAGGGTCTCACTGTGTTTCCTGCCTCTACCTCTGGAGGTAACAGACTGTATTCTACCATACCTGGCTTCTTTTTGAGGGAAAAATGCCTGTGTGAGATCAGCCTTTACTCAATGAGAGTGAGTCTCAAAAAGGAACTTCTTAAAAAGTCCCCTTTAAAATAGGGAGCAGAGAGCAGCAATACTCTAGGAGATGGGGCTATAGCTGGGCCTTCTGTTGTGGATGACTGATGACTAAGAAGGCACCCGTCGTGCTTACACCTCTTCCGCCTACAGAGCTGTAGGGAAAGTGGACTTGAGACACAGGGGTATTTTTTATGCTTTGCATGTTGGAAGAATACCTCTTCCCAAATATAATGATAATTTTGGCTCTATAAGAATATTTAGAAAAAATTTAGCTATTGTATATTAGATACAGATTATTATTTAAAAGTATTGTAAGAATTCCTTGCAAAAAAAAAATTTAAAAAAAAAAAGAATTCCTTGCAAAGCTGGGTATGGTGGTGCCTGTCTTTAATCCTACACTCAGGAGGAATGATTCCAGGACAACTAGTGCTACACAGAAAATCCCTATCTTGGAACAACAACAAAATAACAAAAAAGAATTGCTTGTTTGGTTTAACTCAACTTGGATCACAGATCTTACAATGCAGTGACTTTTGGCTTGGATATGAGTCAATTTTAATGTTTTAAATAGGCATTTTAAGTCTTGCAAGAATGTATTATTGTGCAAGTATTACATTTAGAGTAAAGCTTATTTACCATCTCAATGTTTTTTAATATGGTATTGTTCTATTTTAAAATGTTGTATTTATTTTATGTGCATTGGTGTTTTGTCTGCGTGTATGTATGTATGTGTGAGGTGTCAGATCTCTGGGAACTAGAGTTACAGACAGTTGTGAGCTGCTATGTGAAATTAATTGTTCACATCAGTTTCATTGCATGTTTTTATGTACATGACCATACTTAGGAAAATAGCCGGGGACTGTGTGGTTACTTGAATAAGAATGGCCCCCATAGGCTCTTGTGTTGAAGTGCATAGTCATTAAATGCCACTACTTCAGAGGGGTTAGGAGGCATGTCATTAGGGGTGGACGGTGGGGTTTTAAAAAGCACAAGCCAGGCCCAGTGGCCATCTCTTCCTGCTGTCTGTGGATCCAGATGTAGAACTCTCAGCTATTTCTGTAGCATCATGTTTGCCTGCATGTTGTCATGCTCCCCACCATGATGATGGTCCGAACCTCTGAAACTGGAAGCAAGGCTCAGTTAAATGCTTTCTTTATAAGATTTGGTCACGGTGCCTCTTCACAGCAATAGACCGTTTAGTCAGGGTGGTAATATAGCTCGGTGTATGAGCACTTGCCCATCTTGCCTAAGGCCTTGAGTTCACAGTTTATGACTTTGAAAATGGGGTGGTGTGAATAAAGGAAGTAAAAGACGTTTGATATTCAATAGAAAGTGCTTTCTAGCCAGGCAAATACCAGTATCCAGAATTCAGGGGCAGAGGGTCTCTGAAACTAGGCCTGCCTGGTTTACTTAAGATCCAGGACAGCTTACAGGGCTTCATAGAGAGACCCTCTCTCAAAAAAGAAGAAAGTGCTTTCTGATTCCTTGGGGAAAATTTGGATCTGTCGTATTGGTTATTTACTCTCTATGGGAAAAAAAAAAGCACAGGGGTGTGGATTGTGGATAGTGTCATTACTATTAGGGATAGATTGGGAGTTGTTTGCCAATTATAAGCAAATTTGTAACTACCTTAGTATGATGTCTATTTGTATACTTTCAAAATAGCTTATACTAGATATATATAAATAGGTAGTGGGGGCTAGAGAGGTGGCTCAATGGTTAAGAGTGTTGCCTGCTCTTCCAAAGGTCCTGAGTTCAATTCCTGGCAACCACATGGTGGCTCACAACCATCTGTAATGAGGTCTGGTGCCCTCTTCTGGCCTGCAGACAGAACATTGCATACATAATAAATAAATAAATAACTTTTTTAGGAAAATGAATAGGTAGCGATATAAAGACTATATTTAATGTACCTCTAAGTTCACAGTGAAAATATAGAATGACGGGGGCTGGAGAGATGGCTCAGCGGTTAAGAGCATTGCCTGCTCTTCCAAAGGTCCTGAGTTCAATTCCCAGCAACCACATGGTGGCTCACAACCATCTGTAACGAGGTCTGGTGCCCTCTTCAGGCATACATGCAGACAGACTAT
>NW_026068200.1:549758-618968 GCF_014885135.2 Alexandromys fortis
AGAGCTAGTTCCAGGACAGGCTCCAAAACCACAGAGAAACCCGGTCTCGAAAAAGCAAAAAAAAAAAAAAAAAAAAAAAGATCTATCCAAAGGGGGGATAGAGAAGGTTATAAGGCTGAATATGATCAATGCATATGGTACATATGCATGAAAACGCCAGTGAAACACATTATTTTGTATAATTAACAAATCTAAAAAGCCCATCCAAGTTGCTGTGTGCACGAAATACCTGTGCATGTGGCACAGTCTGTTTAACCCCTACCCGCTGAAGGAGAACTGAGCTTCCTTGCTATTATGAATAAAGTTTCTATTTCACATACAGGGTTTTGAGTAAACACAGTGTACATTTAATTGTCATTTTTGTTTTGTTTGAGCCAGGGTTTCTCTGTGTAGCCCTGACTTCCTAGAACTTGCTCTGTAGACCAGACTGGCCTCAAACTCAGAGAGACCTACCTGCCTCTGCCTCCCAAATACATTTAGTTTTATAAGAAACTGTCAAAGTGTTTTTCAGAGTCACTGTGTCATTTATACTCTTGCCAGGGATCTGGTTCCTCCACACCCTTGCCAGCATGCAGAATTGTTTGTTTTGCCTATTCTGATGGGTATATGGTGCTATCTTGTTGTGATCTCATTTTGATGTCTCCTAATAGTTAATGGTGTTAAACATCTTTTATGTGTTAATTTGCTATTTGTATCTCCCTTTTTATGTCTTATGCCCAGTTTTTAATTTGCAGTTTTTCTACTGTTGAGTTTGGAGAGCTCTTTGTATGTTTTAGATACAAATCTGTTGTTGGGTATATGATTTGCAAACATTTTATCTCAGTACATTTGTTATCTCTGCATTCTGCTAGCAAGTCTTTTGTAAAGCTAAAGTTAATTTTGATGAGGCCAAATTCAGCAGTTTTTTCTTATATTTTGCCATCTCCAATTTGGGTTCTTTGTTTTCCTATTGTTGAGCTGGTTCTTCATATAGTGAATATGTTCTCCAGTCTGAGACTTGTCTTCTATGATTATTTAGTCTTTTTAAATATAGACTAGTGTTGTCCAAAAGAGCTTTCTGGGAAGGTGGAAACGTCCTGTCACCTGACGAGGTAGCTCATAGTAGTGAGCACTTAGAATATAAACACAGACCACTGGCGTTTTTGTCCCTTCTGTCATGGCACTGACTGAATCGAGATTTTGTTTCTTCCTCTGTTTATAACCTTTCTCTTCAATCCATTATTAAGTCCTGAGATTCAATTCCAAAACAGACGGCGAATCCATGCACTTCTCCCCCTTCACTACTGTTACATCTCTGAACCACGACTATCCTTTGCATGGAGAGCTCTGGTAGCTTTGAAGCTGGCTCCCTGATTCTCTCCCTGTCCCCGATACTCAACTATGTATTAGCCGGGTATTTTTATTAGTGCTCTGGTCAGACCTCATGAGTTCTAGCCACATGGGCTTCTTGTATGGTTTGAACACAAGTCTCCCCTTACAGGGCATGCCCTTCCTTCAAACTTGCCATTCATTCTCTCTGGATGCTGTCCTTGGATAGTCTAATATTTGACCCATCTCATCACTTCCGTCACCTTGAGTCTACGGGTTTGAACTGAAAAGTCACGTCTGAGGGGCCTTAGGAACACCCCAGTTAAATAGCCACCCCAGTCACTTACTTTTCTGCCACGTGGTCCTAGTTTATTTTCATTGACGCGCCCAGCACAGTAGAGGCATCGGTGTTTCTTTACTTGTTGTCAGCCTGTCTGTCCCCAAAGGCAGTGTCCACCGTGCTCACTTCTCTGTCGCCAGCATCCTTTACCGAGCCTGGCACCCAGCAGGGGCACAAGTCCCAGTCACTGAAGGAACTAATGCCTGTAGAGCCATGGGGCAGCTGACTGAGTAATTTCATCCTCAACTCAGAGGCTGAAACTTGGCTCATTCCTCTTAAGGACCTTATTATAAACATGGTTGAGGCAAGCAAATACATGGCAATAAGTGGAGACTCAACATTTTGGGCTGGGTGACAAAAGAGATTTTAGCCCTCTTTTAAGTTAGTACAATTAATTGTACAAAAAATGGGGTTCAGCTGAGTACAGTGGTACACGCCTTTAATCCCAGAATTTAGGAAGCAGAGGCAGGCAGATCTCTGTGAGTTTGAGGCCAGCTTGGTCTACAGAGTGAGTTCCTGGACAGCCAGGGCTGTTACACAGAGAAAGCCCTATCTCGAAAAACCAAAAAGAATGGGTTACTTGCCAGCGTCATGGTGACACTTTCATAAATGAGCATAATGTACTTTTATTATACTCACTCTCGTTACCTCTTCTGTTCCCTTTCCCAACAAATAATTGCAAAGACAGTACTATAGCAGGCTGGAGGAACGCCAAAGCGACCCTAGGAGCGCTGGAGGCAGAATTGCCCCTCAGAGGAACAGAGGGTCTCACAGCAGATGGCATTGTGGAGGGCAAAAGGGAAAGAGGTTGCAGGCTGCAGGAATATAGTAGTAAGTATATAGACAAGCACAAGGTTTTGTGGCCAGGGCTCAGGATGGTAGGCAAGGAGAGAGTGAAGTGGCTGGGATTTTAGGGAGGAGAGGGGCGACTTGTATGATCTAGAGTGGGTTTTCTAGTTGATGACAGTTGTGAGGGTCTTTCTCTTAACTGGGGGCAATGGCAGCCCAACAGTTCTTACTTTTCTTAAAAGAAAATGAATTATTACTGCTGAGTCATCCTCCAGCCCTCTTTTGAGATGCCCTGGAGTACACTGAATTAGCTGAGACTGGCCTTGAACTTGGAGCACTCTTCTTGTCTCAGCCTCCAGAGTGCTAGGATGGGAGATAGCACACCTGGCTCAGTCCGAAGGCATTCTATCCAGCCTTGGGCATGTTGCTGACATGAAGGGCTGATTTAATTTTTCAGCTGGCGATTGTCAACTGTATTGCTTGCCTTGGGATGTCAATCTTTCCTGTCATCAGAAAGCCTTTCAATGTCAATTCTGTAGAATCACCATTTGCCACTTGTCATTCTCTCACCTGAATTAGAACCCGGGGTTGTGGATTAATCCCACCAGGCTTCCGGCACTTCCCAGCTATCAGCACTTAAAGCCCATTACCCTGTGACTTAGGGTGCTCTGCTCAGCTTGTGAGGCACCACGGCAGGCTCAAATGGAATCGAAGCAATTTCTAAAATAGCCTATGATTCATTTTTTCTCCCCTCCTGTGCCTAAATCTGCTGGCTCTATGCGGAGGGATGGGCACAAGTAACTGTAGGGGTGACATCACAGGAGTGGGCTGTGTGCCTGCCAGGCAGCAAGTGGAGCTGGCCTCAGCAGTTGTCCATCTATTGGGCTGGGTGATTGCCTCCCAGGCATTTGGGAGTCACAACTCCCAGCTTCTCTTGTCCATGTTCCTTCACATTTTTCTCCAGACAAAAATTCTGTGCTGGGAAATTAAGGATAATGGGAATAACAGAAGTAGGAAGGATAATTCAGCTTTACATCTGTATAATGCTTTAGAGTTTCAAAATGATTTGCTCCACCCAAACACCAGTGGGAAATGAAGCTGAGATTTTCAGCTTCAACTGGAGACAAACTTTTGCTGTCTTATACAAAATATTAATATCTACTACTCACTTCAAGGCATATTCTAGCTAGGCCTTGCATGCTACTAGAAGGTCTGAGACCCTCTTCAGCATCTTGGTGCTTCCTAGAAGATGGATTCAAGGGGACAAAAATGGTCTGGCAGGCCAGTCTCTTATCCATGCCATCCTGTGGTAGCCAGTAAGTAGTGCCAGTCTCAGCAATGCCAGCTCCTTTTGCACACCCTGGTTTACAGTCCCATTGGCCCCAAGACCTTTACTAGAGCCAAAGGCATGGCCACTAACTATGGAGCCTTGAAGACAGGGTGTGTCACGAACATCTGGAAGTCCAGACCGGAGTAGCTCAAAGGCCTATGAAGGAAAACCCACAATTCAGGTCACAACATCCATGCTGTGAATCTTGAAGGGAAGGGCCACTGAGCTATGAACAGCTGAGGAGTGGGGTGGAGGGATTCTTTTCTTGGAGGAGCCATAAAAATAGTTTCTAAGCAGTCTCATGTTTACTCTGTGATCTTCCAGCACCTGGTCCCAGCATGGCTTGCTGTCCCTGATGCTCTACTGTCAGGCTCAACACAACAAGTCTACCTCCATCTAGCTTTCTGCCCTTGATCCTGTCCAGCATCATAGCTACCAACCTGGATGCCAAAGGGTTGGTCCTCTCAACTTGACATTAGATTTCAATGCTACTATTTTTTTAGGGGGGGGTTGAGGCAGCAAGCCACCATCCAAGAGTGGTAGGTGCTCCTGCTATTGTAGTTCATAGCTGCCACCACCACCATCACCACTAAATGAAGTCATATGATGCATGGCAAAATTACAGGTGTGGTTAGTGTCATGAAAATGTCTTTTTTTTTTTTTTTGGTTTTTCTAGACAGGGTTTCTCTGTGGTTTTGGAGGCTGTCCTGGTACTAGCTCTCGAACTCACAGAGATCCGCCTGCCTCTGCCTTCCAAGTGCTGGGATTAAAGGCGTGCGCCACCACCGCCCGGCCAAATGTCATTTTTTGTAAACCAAGATGCTTATACTCAGGCCATTCTTTCCGATGGCAATCTTGGTGGCATATTTACCCTTTTTATGGCTCAATCTGTAAACCATATCTGGCAAGTGACAGGTATAAGAGGCAGCCAGTCACCACCTCCAAAGCCAAATGAGGCTTTCCAGAACTTGTTCTGCCTGCAGCGTGTGCGCACGTGTGTGTGTGTGTGTGTGTGTGTGTGTGTGTGTATGCCTTGGCACATGTGTAATATAGTGGATTAAGGATCACCTCTTCAGCTTGGGACTCCTTCCTCTCTGGTTGACTGATTTTTCAATTGATTTGTATTTATTAGCTAATGAAATTAAAGTTGTAAAAATGATAACAGAAACACAATAAATCTCCCCCACAACTGGCTGTTTCCGTGTCACTATGGTGCATTCCTCACTTTGATTACTTCAAAGTCTATTATTTTGTTCTCAATTATTCTGTTTTTCTGGCACTGGAGAAAATCAATTTGTTTTATTTTCTCTTATTCATGCACTCAATTATGCTCTTCGGGCACATTTAATCACTTTGATGTTTTCATTTTATGGCCCGTCTCTAGGCACTTCAGCTGCTTTGCTGCCAACAGGCAAGCAGGACTAATTTGCATGTCACAATAGACTTGAAATTCTAACTCAATTTAGAAATCTTTATGAAATCCCCTTCCAAAACATGCTTGGAGCTGCAAGGAGGCAGAAGGATGTGGGCAAACCAGGACCCATAAAGATGCTTCTCTTTCTCAAAGGTTGTGACATTTTGGTGCTAGTGGTGCTGGAATGTCCCCATTCAGGTAGAGCAGAGGAGTGCAGGGGACTGCAAGTCTGTGGAGTCTGTAGAGACTTTTTAGAGACACTCCTTTATCAGTTGCCCCCAGGCAGCCAGGCTCTGGAGCAGGGCCTGCTACTTCTGCAATCAAATGACTCTCAGTGCTTGGTGCCGAGCTCTAGACAGCTCCCAACCTCAGATGGTTAAAGGGTTTCTGTGTAGACCAAAAATTGTCAACAGCTAGACATTCCAGAACTCTGAGAGCCTTACCTTATTTTCTCTAATAAATGCCTAGCTTCCTTTCGCTCCTCGCTCATTTGAGCACTAGGAGCTGGAGGACACTGAGTGCAGTATTATGCTTTAGGCATATGCTTTGGGAAAACAAACGCAAAAATGTTTCAACATATTGGCGCTGCCGGCTGCTCTTGAAAAAATTTTGATTTGTTTTGTGTGATAATCAGCTTCACCAGGCAGAAGAATAAAATGTCTATTTCCTCTTTTAAGTTTGAGCATAATCCTCACCTTTCCAGGTGGAATCCCATCTCCCCCTCACCCCCCACTTTCCTCTTGTGTGGCCTAGATTAACCTCAGAAAGCCTCGGGTTTTTCACCTATTGAATGGAAATCGTAAATACTCCAGAGACAGCTGTACTTCTCAGCTCAACACTGCCAGGAGCGTTATCATATTTACATGCCACAACAGAAACCTTTCTTATATAAACTCATTTTAAACAGCTTCATCATAAAGAATAATACCTATGAAATTCAAAAGTTTCAAGCTGGTGACATGGCTCAGCAAGTGAAGGTACCGGCCTGCAAGACTGACAACCACGTTTTGATCCCCAGGACCCATATGATTGAAAGGGAGAACTCATCCTCAAAAGCTGTCCTCTGAACACACACATTAACTAAAACGTGATTTTCTTTTGAGACATGTTTTCTCTGTGTAGCTTTGGAGCCAGTCTGGAACTCACTCTGTAGACCAGACTGGCCTCAAACTCACAGAAATCCTCCTGTCTCTATCTCCTGAGTGCGCACCACCACCGCACGGCCATTAAATGTTTTTAACTTAAAAGAGTTTCATGTGATATCTGTATTTCTAATATACAGAAAAACATTTACAGTAAACACATTGAGACCATCCCTTCCGTGGAGCTTTAACCCTGCATTTCCCTTCACCTCACCTTTTCAACTTTACTCACTTCATTAAACCGAGATTCTCAAACACCATTTCCTCAGAGAGACTTTATTGACCAGGGTCTAAATGGCGCTCCTCTGAATTAATTGCTACTCATCACTAAATGTTTATTTGCTCATAGTGTATCCTGTTCCAGAGAATAGGAGCTCTATGATCGGCAATGTCTATCACTGTGCCCAGGGCAGCTTTGGGCACAGATTAACACCTAATATGTATTTATAGGAAACTTGAAATCGAAAATTAGCCTAGCAATATCTGGCCTCCTCTCCCACTTCAGTTGAATACCAAGGAGACTCACCTATTAGTAGAGGCCACATGGGGACAGTGAAAAAGGACCAAATGTGGTGGTGCATGCCTGTAACTCCAGCACTGAGGAGGCCGAGGCAGGAAGGTTGTGAGTTTGAGGCCAGCCTGGGCTATACAGGAAGGCTCTGTCTAAAAAATATGCTACTTCCAGTCCTGCCAAGGGGTGGTATATCATTGGAGGTCTAATGGGAGCATCAATTTGTACTGCTGAGTAGCAATGAGGGGCTTTTTTTGTCCTTAAATTATCAATGGTGGCCCACTATGGAATCCAGACTTTGAATATATATATATATTCATATATATATATGAAACTAAACTTAAAACTATTTCAGTAGAAGCTAGGCTTTGGTGGCACAGGTCTGTAATCCCAACACTGGTGTATACTGAGGCAGGAGGATTGTAAATTCAAGGTCTGCTTGGGCTACATAGGAAGTTAAAGTTTAGCTTGGGAAATTTAATATGACCCTGTGATGGCTATTTTTGGTTGTCAATTTAACTATGTCTGGAAATAACTAAAACCCAAGTGGATGGACACACTTGTGAGGGATTTTTTTCTTAATTAAATAATTTGAAGGGGGGAAGATCCATTTCTAGTCTGTCTTTTAAGGTGGGAAGATTCACCTTTAATCCAGATCTTTTTGGGTGGGAAGATCCCCCTTCACTCTGGACCACACCTTCTGCTGGCGGTCTATATAAAGGACATGGAGGAAGGAAGCTTGCTCTCTCTCTCTGCCTGCTTGCCCTCACTCTCCCTTGCAAGTTCACTCCTTCACTGGCATTAGAGCCTACTTCTTCAGGATTCCAACCTACACAGAAGACCAGCCGAGGTAATCAGCCTCAAGGACTTAACAACTACTGGATTCTTGGATGTTCCATTGGTAGACGGTCGCTGTGGGACCAGTTGGACCACAGCCTAATAAATCCCCTTTCTATATACATACATACATGCATATGGACATTTTCTTTGGACTATTTTGAGATAGGGTCTGTGTTAGAGTTCTCTAAAGGAACAGAATTTGTAGAATGATTGTGTGTGTGTATAATGTGTGGGTGTGTCACGGTGCATGTGTGCAATGTGTGGAGGCCAGAGGACAACTTTTGAGAGTCAGTTCTCTCCTTCCACACTGTGGGACCAGGGGGCTAACTAAAATCATCAGGGTTGGTGGCAAGTGTCTTTACTGGCCAAGTCATCTTGATTGCCTTCTTTGCTTTTATTTTTTAAAGATGTATGTATGTATGTATGTATGTATGTATGTATGTATGTATTTAATGTATGTGGATGTTTTGTCTGCAGTACACTGGCATACCAGAAGAGGGAATTGGATCTCACGGCACTATAATTATGGGCACAGTGAGCCACCATGAGGGTGCTGGGATTTGAACTCAAGACCTCTGAAAGAGCAGCCAGTACTCATAACTGCTGAATCATCCCTTCAGCCTCCATTTTTTTTTAAATACTGAGAGAATCCCACTAAGCTACCCAGGCAAACCTCAAACTGGGATTCCTTCTGCCTCAGTAGCTGGGATTACAAGGGTGAGCCACCATGGTTGGCTCAATACTTTTTCTTTTTTAAAGACTTAATGAAGTTATATTTTTTTTAAAGTTCTAGGTATTTTCTTGATAAATTCCTTTAGATTGTTGACATAAGTCAATCATAATAAAATAGAAATAATGTTATTTTCTCCCTTTCTGATAGATTTTTTTTTATAAATTTCCTTTTCTTCCCTTATTGTTTGGCTAGGAATTCCAGTACTATCTTGAATAAGAGTGGCAAAATTGCCTTGGTCTGGAGCTTAGAGGGAAAACATTCCATTTCATCATTCAGTATCATATAGCAGTGCATACTTTGGGGATTAATTTTTTTTAAGATTTTCCCCTGTTGAGGCAGGGAGATGTAGTGGCATATGCCTTTGAAGTAAACACTGAAGAGGCAGAGGCAAGAAGATTACCACAAATTTCAGGTTAGTCTAGTCTACATAGGGAGTTCTAGAACAGCCAGGACTGCATAGCAAAACCTGTCGGGCCGGAGAGAGGAAGGCTCAGTGTGTAAGGCACTTACCCCAGTCATGAGAACTCCAGTTCAAATCCCTGGAATCTGTGGTAGCATACATCTGTAATTCCAAGGCTCCTACTGTGACGTGGGGGGAGCAGAGGCTGAAGGACTGGAAACTCAAAGGCCAGCTAGCCTGGCATATGCAGCAATGAACAGAGACACTGTCTCAAACAAGGTGTCCTCTGACCTACGTATGTGTATTCCGGCACACGTGCCTGCACTCACACACGGCCGTGTACACATGTCTCTGTCTCTCTCACACAGACACATGCTCACACAGACAGAGACAGAGAGTACCTTTCTCAAAAAGCACAAACAACAACAGCAGCAACAACCAGATTTTTCTTTTCCATTTTTTTGAGAGAGATAATATAGAATTGGTGTTCATTCTTCATTTCAGTAGAATTAGTATTATATAGTGAAGCTATGTAGGTCTGGAGTTTTCTTTTGCAAGAGGCTTATAATTTCTATGCTGATACTATTACGGTTAGAAAATATATTCTACGTAATTTCAATTATTCTCAATTGGTTGAGATTAGTTTTATGGCTGAGCATATGGTCCTATCTTGTTATATGTTCCTTTAAAACTTAAGAAATACGTGTGTTCTGTTGTTTGGAGTAGCCTATAAATGTCAGTTAAAGCCTATTGATTGGTAGCACTGTTGAACTCTTCTATATCCTAGCTCTTTTCTGTCTATTGATGAGAAAGGGATGCTGAAGTCTCTAATTGTGGACTTTTTTTTTTTCTTTGCTGAAATGAGGGTTGAGCTAAGACCTTGCACATGCGAGGCAAGCACTCTACTGCTGGGTTATCTTCTCAGCCTCAGTGATGAATCCTCTATTTCCCTGTACAACCGTATTAGTTTTTCTTCATGTTTTTTTAATATACTGATGTGTGACACATACACAGTTTGGATTGCTGTATCTTGGTAGATTGGTATTTTTACTATATGTTACAAAATGTTAAAGAAGGAAATAAAAATATAGCTGTGTATGGTGGCTTACACCTGTAATCCCAGGGATGTGTGAGACTGAGGCAGGAGGATTGAAGCTCAAGGCCTCCTTGGGTGACCTAGTAATTTCTGTCTCGAAATTTTTTAAAAAAAGTGAAAATGGCTGGAGATGTAGCTCGGCGGTATAGTGGTTGCTCTAGCATACACAAAAGATGCATAAAGTTCAATCTTCAGCACTTCAAAATTAACAAAAAGGAAGAAGGCCTAAATCTCAAAGTTGAGACACGCTATATTTATAGGTTGGAAAACAACATAGTAAAGATGTCAATTATATCCAAAAGAAGTATAGGCTTTAACACAAGTTCTTTCTAAATCTTATCAAAATCACTTTATAGAATTAGACAAGATTATTCCAAAGTTCACATGGAAAAGCACAAAAGAACTAATTCTGCTTAATTTTTGTTGACATTTATTTATCTAGTGTGTGTATGCATATATATGTATGGGTGGAGGTCAGGATTACTTGCACGAATCAATCCTCCCATTTGGTAGACACGTGGGTCACGAGGACTGAATTCAGGTCATCAGGCTCAGTGGCAAGAATCTTAACCTACGGAGCCATTTGACCAGCCGTAATTACTTTTCTGAGACATGGTCTCACTATAAAGCAAATGCTGGCAAAGTACCATCAACACTTCTGCCTCGGCCTCCTGAGCGCTAGGACTGCAGCTGTACGCCACAACACCTGGCCTTTATCTGAAATGATTTTGAGAAGAAGAAACTATGAGAAGTCATTCTGCTTGAGTGTAGGACATATTATGTAGCTATTGCACTCACGACCGCAGAGGATCAGGTGATTGATTAGAAGGCAAAACCCAGAGAAACTGAAATAGCGGCTTTAGGGGGTACAGGCATTTTGGAAAAGGAAACATTTGGATTTCCTACCCAGGACCTAAGAGGATTTACATCATCAGACAGAGGATGATCTGTTTTTCGAGGTAAATGGAATGCCCTAGAATTCCTAGAGGTACCTAGAGAAAATGGAGTATTTAAAACACTCCCCCTGACAAGTCCTTGGAATGGTCTGTAGGTAGGTGTGGTAGCTATATTTTATAATCTGGAATTGGAAAATAGGATCTAAATTAAGGATTAAAGTTTTATTGACTTTTTGGAAGGCTACATAGATGCTCTGCTCCTGAGCTGCCTCCCCAGTTCTTACTGTCTTTTTCTTTAAACAAAAAACATGTTACTTCTTTTCTGACTGGGAGGCAATATATATTTATGTTAGAAACTTTGAAAAATATAGAAAAAGAATAAAAAGGAAAGAAAAATTATCCATAATTTTAATCCTTGACAACTACTGTTAAAGTACTCTGGCAAAGTATCACTGAAGATGATGGTAGCTGGGTATTGCAGCACTTGCTGCACCAGGGAGGCTGAGGCAGGAGGATCATGAGTTTGAGGCCAGCCTGGGCTGAGCAGTGAAACACTGTCTCAAAAAGTTATTACTGAAGATAACTACTGCTATCATTTCTTTTGGAGGTTTTTCTATGCATAGCCACATACTCATACATTCATTATACACATGTACACACACACACACATAATTGAGACTCGATGGCATTAAACCATTTTGAGTTTTCTTTACTTAACATATAATACTTGTCTTACCAAATTATTTCTAAAATTTTTCTTTGTAGTTGGCTGCAACAAATTTTCCCACATAAAAACACTAGATGGAATTAACATTATACCTTACATTCAGTATATCAAAACAGAATATGTTATGAACAGAAAAAGGTATTTTAAGCATGTGTGTGTGTGTAAAACTAGGCCTCCTGTACTGGCAGCTACCAAGTCCTAGTTTGTGCTTATCTAGGAAACCCCAGAGCCATTGTCCTTTCCCCTTATTCTCTATCCTCTCCCTATAAATGATCTACCTCAAGGATTAGTGACACTCTTCCCACGGCACTTCTCAGCACTCGTCCAGGTTCACTCAGGTCCACCTTTAGACCACACCATCATGATCCATCTCAAGCATGACTATATCATGTTATACCCTCATTTCAGAACTGCAATGGCTTCTACTTCTTTTGTATGTGATCTAGACTATTCAGCCTGAAACCCAGGGCAGCCAGCTCTGTCCTCACGCTTCTGAGAGTCCCTTGCAGAACATCACCTCTGTACTCTGCTCTACTCCAATCCGCCAGCCTCCAGGAAGTCATCTCCCTCAAGTTTTACCCTCAGCGGCTTCTACGCAGTGTCAGCCCCAGGATATCTGCATCCACCCAAGGGGCTTCGGTTTTGTGTCGTCCTCCAGATTTCTCAGTTACTCACCGGAAGCAGAGATCATGTCTTCACCCATCCCTACAGCTCATGACACAGTGGGAGGTTCAAAAATAACTTGATTGGGTTGAGCTTTAAAGTGAAGGCAGAATTGTACCTCTTAAAATTTAATGGGTTCAGGATGCATTTTGGGAGCCCATGAAGGATAGGAAGGGATTATAAAGAACGATGGAAAAAAGCAGGTGGGAGATGATTGGTAGGGACAGCAAGGCCTGGATTCAAATTTAGAGTGTTCACCACTTGGTGTTATGTGATCGCAAGCATGGTATACTGTGCCCATGGTTATCAGTCTCCTGCCCCATAAGGACATACCATGCGTTAGTGTATGTGAAATACCCAGCACAATGAGTGTGTGATACACTTGCAGTTAGTTCCTTCATGGTTTTAGGTAGAAATCTCCAGTTTTCATAAGTAATCTGCCAGTGGCCTTCATTTCATTGCATATTGAATTTAAGCTGCTAATTTATTGTAACTTTGGGGATTAGCCTCCTTTTTTTTTAGAATTTGAAAAATTTTGCATGCCATTTTTGTAACTTATTTCGCAACAAAATCCACAATAAAGCATCCCTTTCTTATTTTCTTTAGTGAAGTAAGGAGAGGAGTCTGCTCAGTGGGAAAGTGCAAGCAGGTGGCCAGCTCCTGGAGGAAAAACAACAGTGGGGGGCAGGGAGGGAGTGGGAAGGGGAGATAAGGCCTAGATGTCAGAGATCTTTACTTAAAACCAGACAAACTGGCTCAGGATTTCCACCAATCCTGCTCCAAAGTCCTTCCAAGAAACTGGAATGCAAATGCTCAATCTATCCTTGGAATCAACTCTGCCTCCTACCCCCTTCCTGCTCCAGGCAGCAAGAATGGGTGTGTGGGGAAGCCTTATTTCTTTGGGGTAGTGTCTCTTCAGGCAGAGCTGAGCTGCTTTGAGCTGAGGGCTCCAGCAGTCCTTGAAGTCTGAGCCTCTTTGCCAACCCGTAGATGGATGCTACCTCCAGACTTCAGGCTGAACAGGGGGTGCGTTTTCCTTGATCCCCTATACACTAGCTCTCCGAAGGACATTAGCAGCAGATGTGCAAAGGGTCTCAGTGTGGGGTTGTGGAGCTGTAAACAGCGGACTAGAGCCGGCCACCACGGCACACTGGAGGGGCAGCAGCTGTGGCGCTAGCTCCTTCTGTCCCCTGACCTTCTCTACTTAGCTCAGAATGGAGTTCAAAGCTCCAGAGTTCAGCTTGGTGAAGCTGATGGAGGCATGGTGTGGGTGGAGGGCCGGGGAGCACGAAAAGGCATGGCTCAGGGGTCAGAACTTTCGGGGCTGCTCATAGGTATTTTCCTCTTGTTTCTAGGGAGACACGCGATTTCGGGTGCTGTGGATCAACTGCACGGAAGGAGCAGGGTAAGCAGTGTGCACTGAGCGGGGGTTTACTGGGGGTGGGGCCACTGGATAAAGCACACAGGGATGGCCAGTAGAGTTGACAGGGCAATGCCACTGAGTGGAGGAGGGGAACCAAAGAGGCCAGAGACTGACTCCTACGTTCCCGCTAAGACAGCCCTGGGTTCAAATGACTGTGCTAGCCCTCATAGCATGTGACTCACACTGAAGTGCTTAGTAAGAACTCGCTGAACAAAGGGAGCTTGATTAAGTCACTTATTCTCCCTGAGCCTTGGGTTCTTCATCTAGAAGAGACATAGTAGCCATTATTCTTATTATTTCACCTGTACCTTTTCTCTGCACACTTAGACCAGTCTGGTGGGCCCGCCCCAGCCTGCCCTGTAGAGGCGGCTGTTCTCTTCAGCAAGGACTGGAAAGGGCAGGTGTACGGAGTCCTTGTTTTTCCCTCTCGTACATTCCTCCTCTCCCCTTCTTCCTCCTTTTCTCTTGATCCCACTCATTTTTTTCCTGTATCTCAAGACAAGTTCTGGGAACCTTAAGCATGTGTCGAAACCTCCAGTGTGAATTCCTCCACGCACAAGAGCATAGTGCTCCTTCCCCTCTTTGCAGCCAGTTGAATCTGGCTGAAACATGAAGCTCAGGCCCCAGGTGGCCCCTACTTGTTTCAAATGCC
Source organism: Alexandromys fortis (assembly GCF_014885135.2). Classification (NCBI taxonomy): domain Eukaryota; kingdom Metazoa; phylum Chordata; class Mammalia; order Rodentia; family Cricetidae; genus Alexandromys; species Alexandromys fortis. The sequence goes on from NW_026068200.1 coordinate 564,023, forward strand.
ATTGGTACTACCGTCCAGCAAAGCTCCTACCTCTAGCCCATTTCCCCGTGCAGAGCTAGCTGGGCCCCTCTAGGGACTGATCGCATCAGCCCTATTCCAACTCTGGAAGGTCCACTATGAGCTAATTCCTTTGGAGTATGTTAACCAGAGGAAAGGCAAACAACTCCAAGCATGTGGAGATGGGGCAAGGACGATTTCACACTAGCAGTCATGAGCTATGTTCAGTCATGCACTCTCTAACGTGAACTTTCTTGGGACCAGTGAATTAGGCCTTTAGGATGTTCACTGGCACAAGAAGGTCAAGCAAACAGACCTTTTCTATGCTGGGTCTAAAGTGAGTAACTTAAGTTGACTCTCTTTTTTTTTTTTAATTTTTGTCTTTTTTCTTTCTTTCATTAGAACTGAGGGGCAGAAAAGATGGGCTAGGTGCAATCTACATTTGTTTCTGCCTTCAGTTCCCCTGTGGTATGTAGAATGCTTGTAACTCAGTAAAGAGGAATCTTCTGGGCTTTGAGTTCCAATAGGCTAAAATCTCATTATCCATGTTTCTAAGTGCTGTAGTGAGAAAACAGAAAAACCAAACCAAACCAAACAAACAAACAAAAAAAACCACCCAAGGCTGAACAAGTTCAACTAGACAGACATGCTGGGGATAAATTCCCTTGCAAAGCGGCTGAATCTGTTTACCCCCTCCATGGTTTCTCACCTTCCCTAAACAGCCGGGGACCTGTACCCTGCTCTTGGTTTTTAATGGGATGGGGGAGGCACAGTGAGGATAAGCCAGCGTCACGGAGGTTTTTTTATATGCAAGAACAAATGACAATCTTGAAGACAGGTTAAGGAAATCTTTCAGAATACAGAAAACTCAAAAGCCTTTCCACACTGACCATTGTCATGGCAACACACTATCTGATGGCAGCCTGCGTCACTAGGCTGAGGGGCACAGTATCAGTAGAGCAGGTTAGCTTGGCCATTTTGAACAGCATTTAGATTTCTTTCTAGCCTCAATTCTTCTAGGCTGAGATGCATTTTCTTTTCAGTTCTGGATTCCTGGGCTTTGTTAATTTGCACGGCTAGGGACACAAAGACTCTGTAACAGGGACAGAACCGTGAAAAAATCTGAACACTTCTGGTATTCTATATTCACTGTCCTTGCCGCCCACCTTCCTGGTTCCTTGTCACCTGTTCTTATTGACTTCGCCTCTCCATGTCAGTTCTTTCCTCCACTCAGCGTCCCCTCCCAACCCAACACAGTGACTCATCAGTCAAGCTAAGCTCTCGCTAGATCCTTTTCATTCTCTCTACGCTGGTTGCAATGTAGAATGTCCTGGATCTTAGCATCCGAAGGAGCCCTCTCCCAAGGTAGGGGCCCTCCTAGCCAAGTCATCCTCTACCCCCCCTCCATCTCTAATGACAGCCCTCATTCTCTTCTGGACACCCTGTTCCATTTTAGATAGCTCTAATCGTTGCAAACTCCTCCTGCTTCTGAATGAAAAATCAGTCCTTTTATGACATCCATCCGTGCGTCCACCCCTGTGCCCTCCCGCCAGTTAGACCCTGTCCTGTTCTGTGACAGCCTTGCTGTCAAGAGACATGAGGCAGGGTTGATGTCCCCTCCCCCCCCCTAGAGTTTTCTCTTCTCCAGAAAGCCCCAGCCCCTCTAAGCAGACCTCTTGGAGCTTGGGCTCCAGTGCTTCCCCCAGACTGGCTGACCTCCTGCAACATTGTTCCTATTTGTCTAGAGCCCTTTTAAAGTGAGGTCGCTACTGCATTAGCATCTCTGGAGGCCACCTTGACCGGGTGACTCATACTGAACTCTGTGTCAACGACTGTCTCTAATTCTCTTTTAGACAGAATGCTGTTAAAGCCACATCTCGTTTTGCTTGCACGCAGCCCCTTTTGAGAACCCAGTTCCTGGATCAGATGCTTTCTCCCTGCTGAAGTTCATTGTGTTATTATCCCAATACTGCCTTCATTGGCTAATACAGTTCAAAAACGCGACTTCCGTGTCCTCTGGACTGTATTATTCTTGTTTTAACTAACCCTTAGCATCACTTTTTATCTCGATCCACCCTCACCTACTCCTCACTCAGGTTCCTTTTCTAGCTCATCTACATTACCTTTCTCACGTCTTCTCTTGTTTGTCATTTCGTTTCCACAGCAGCAAACGTCACCACTGTCTGGAGTGACGTGCCTGGGAGTGTGTGCAGGGAGGCCAGGGCATACATGCACGCACACAGCTGAGGTAGGAGCAGGGAACTCTGGTAGTGTGTGTATGTGTGTGTGCTTTCTGTTTTTAGTGCTTTGTCTGGGTGCTCCCAGAATTTAGAGCCTGGATAGGAAAATGGTAAGACAGGAGAAAGAGTAACAAGAGAAACGAGTCCACATTCAATCTTAAGGGAAATGGGGACCGTTTTCTGGATCAGAGGAGCAGAGGGAAACCAGGGGGAAGGGCGCAGATCTCCAGTCTCCATCCAGATTGTAGCACAGTGAGGAGAGTCAGCAACAGAAGGAATTTAGAAGCCTTAATGACTAGAGAAGGGCCAGGCGGTGGTGGCACACATCTTTAATCCCAGCACTCTGTGAGTTTGAGGCCAGCCTGGTCTACAAGAGTTAGTTCCAGGACAGGCTCCAAAGCTACAGAGAAACCCTGTCTTGAAAAAAATAAAGAAAACAAAAGAAAAACAAAAGACAAAAAAAAAAAACAAAACAAAAAAGACTGGAGAAGGGAGGAAGATTGATAGACAGTAAGGACGTATAGAATTGGTAGCCGCCATTGAGAGATCAGAGGAAGGTGATTTCAAACATTAGAGGCAGAAGAAGGTTGGGTTACAGGACCTTACAAGAGGCAAAGAGCTATGAGCATAACTGAGGGTCTAAGGCTCATTAGCACAGAAAATTTTCTCAGGTCAAAAGAGCCTAGGAAATACAGTCCTTACCACAGGTTTTGCTGTTGTCACCAAGTACACTCTGCTAGTGAGCACAGCCTTTAGAGAAGACCCTCAGACTATGGCACACTCCCTTAGACGAACCCCAGCTTTTAGCTGGCCTCTTCAGACACGATTACACTCCCAGGAGGAGTCAGAAGTGGGAGATCTGGCACTGTCGTTGTCATTTTATGAATAAACAAGAGAATTTCACTCTTTGGGACAGGCAACATGATATCCATGACCTCTTAACTCTGCAAATAAGATTCAAACACACACACATGCGCGCGCGCGCACACACACACACTTTCAGTTAACAGAAAAATGATTGTTCTAAATACGTAAAACAAACGACAGATGAGAAGCAAGTCTTAAAGAAGCAACTGAGAAGCAGTGAGGGGCACTCTAAAGCAAAGCTGAGGGAAGGACCCCCAAAGAGCTGGTGGACTGTAGAGCCTGGCTACCATCCTCTCTATCCTGGGGGCAGAATAACTTGGGGGAGGGGCAGAGGGCAGCAGCTTTACTCCTGATTAATCACCGGACTTTCATAGACTCTCATTGCTCTCCTAGACCATGCTGCAAGAGAATGTCTGGGGGAGAAATTCCTTCGCTATCTCAACCCCTCAAGTTTAAATTCACTTGAACTTCCCTAAACTTAAAGAGTTTTTCTGTTTTGCTTTGCTTTTTCAGTGTCGGAGATAGTATGGCAGGCAAATGCTCTGCCCCTGAGCCACATAACCCTAGCCCTTAAAGATGGTTTTACTGTTGGCCTTTTCAAAGAAAAAGGCTCTCAGAATATTTTAGAACTGATTTTTCCTTGGAAGTGTCTTAAAGCTGAACCTTTTGTTCTTCTGAAGGTGACATTAGCCAGCCAAGTGACAATCTCAACCAGAGTGGCTTGTGTAGAATTCAGGCTACAAGATGTCAGGCCAAAAAGAGGATCCCTTTCCAAGAAGTGGAATGATTAGTTGCCAAAAGACAAATGGTATTTGAGGAAGCCCCCAGCGGCAGGCCACCCCACACTGGGTGGAATAAGGAGGGCAGGACTGGAGGGTGGCGCTCACCTTTGATGTAGTTGAGGATTTGCTGGATTCGCTGGGGCTCATTGCGGTCTGGCCGGCAGCTTGGCGTGATTTCCAGCACATAATCAGGACCATATGCTGTGAAAAACTGTAAGGAAAAGAGAAAGGCTAAAAACCAAACAAAACCACATAAAATGTCCAAACCAAACCACATACAAACAGGACAATCGAACGAAGCTCACCATGCCCGACAAGGCCAGGACAGCCTCTAAGGGCAGAGTGGCATGATGTGGCAGGAAGTTCTGTCCATCACGGTGCTCACTCATTCAGCCCTTCAGTGACAGCCACAATGAAATTTGGGTGTTTGTTGTCAAGGGCCCCTCTGCTTACGCTTTAGCTGCTTTGCTCCAGCCATAGCCCTTCACGCTCTAGCATGCTAGCCCACTGAGCTCTCTCCAGGCCTTGTTCTTACTTAGAACTCATGGCTTTTTTGCACCCCCAATCCATGCTGCCTGTGGAAAAACCTCCCCATCTTCCAGGCACAGCTCACATGTCACCTCCTTCATAAAGCTGTCCTTCGTTCTCTGCCAACCGCCAGAGTATTCTGCTGGTGCCTCTCTTACACCCCTCCCCTCCTTCAGATAGACAGTGCTGGCTTGCATGTCATATGCAGGTCATGGTGGCAGCTGCATGAAGGGTCCTCTAGGTATTCATATGCACTGGATAGAGACTTTTCAACAGTGACTACCCTCCCCTCTCTCCACTGTCAAGAACTCTCTGAAGGCAGGCAGAGTTTTAGTAATCTCTTGCCCTCACAGCCCATTCATTAGCCTTGGATTCCTTGCTCCAGGAATGGCAAGTAAGTCTACTAAGTTTTTCTTTCTTTATAGTGAAATTTGTGTTTTTAAAGTCAAGGAATCAAAATAAAGGCTTGTGGATTCTATTTCTAGCTCACTAGATGACCCCTTGTGACCTTTGGTAAGTCGCGATATCTGATTTAGCTTCTGTTAGGGCCCACTTGGGGAAAAACTCTGTGACAAAGGGAACCATTCAAACGGGATCCGTCTTTGAATGAGAAATATGCAAAGCTACGATTTCTGTTTTGTGTGTGTGTGTGTGTGTTTTTTTTTTAACAGAAATAGTATTTGTGTGCACTCTCTGGAGAGAGAGCATATGGTCCTTAACACGATGTGTTTCAATAGTGACATTGTTAGGTTGTAAGTAAACCAGGGAATCCAAATTCCCTGAAAACAAAATAAAACAAAACCTCAAGCAGTATATATAGCAGGCATGGAAACGGGGATCTTGCTATGCTGTGACTTTGATGCCACTCAAAGAACCCACAGTTATTGCTACTGTCATTTACATTATCCTTGTTAGAAGTCTGCCTGTACATACATCTGGCACCGTGGGAGATGTTGGGGAACAATCTGGAGATTCTAACAGTGTCTTTGTGGAATCCATGAGATTAATTTCATGGGGAAGATAGCTTTTGCATACTATGGAAGAATGAATACTCTACACGTTTAATTGAAAGGAAAAGGCCCAAGACTGTACCAATGCTTCTCGCGCCATGTATGTGAATTGGCCCAGAAAGGGACAGGCATTCACCCCTTGCCAGAGAGATTTACTCTGTGATTCCCAACAAATTATGGAGAGGGAAACTACCTTGAGTAGAGATTGTCTTTATCAAATCCCTACATGAAAGAGAAAAACAGGGTTACCTGGGGTACGGTAGGGGACACATGTAGAAACTACCCCCTCCCATCACGGCTGAAGAAACTCGAGAAGCATTTATTTTTAGCCAAGGAGGGCCCCTCACTTCAAGTTGTAGAAGAGAAGGCTTTAAACAGGTGTGGCGGCCTCTTCTCATGGGAATGGAAAGACAGGCTTAGAGCCGCAGAATACAGGCAGCTGCATCAAAGCAGCTCTTAGGGGAGACCCACACCATTGGCATCACAGCACTAGAAAAATATGAGGCAGGGTGCCTAGGCGAGATATAAAAGGAGCCATTGCTGTCTCCATGTGCAAGGCTGACACGGCGGCTCCTTGGTCAGCAAGGCAGGCTGTAAGCTGCTTGTCTGCAGACACCGGTTTGGAACAGCACGTTCTCACTTGAACGCCTACTGTGATTGCCCACACTTTAGTCCCCTTTGGCAAAGAGCACAGGGCTGCTAACCACTTGGTCAGCTGGGGCCAGACCTACCTGGCCTGTGACAAAACAGCTCTACTAGGATTAAGCCTCTTATCCTGGCTTCATTTGCACCTGGCTTTAACTGATTGAGCCACACATGGGACAGAGTCATTAAAAAAAAAAAAAAAAAAACCAGTCTTTGCTGAAGCAGACTGACTGACTGCAGGTAACAGCCAAGACTGGGTTCCTAAACTTCTCTCTACCTTTGCCAATCAAATACTCATTCTCAGGTCCTGCTAAATTGCACTATTCTTGGCCTCGGGGCAACTCAGATGGTTTAAGAAAGTCCCTGTGTTGGAAGCCAGTTATGCATGGCAGCTGGCTGCTTCCAGTCTTGGAGGTTTTGCTTGGGTGAGGCCAACTGAAACTGTAGGCCGTATTTAAAGCCCCTGTTCCTGTGTCCTAAGTTTGCACTTGTTAGATCCTCTCTGCTAGACTACCAACTCTGTCATGTTCTCTTTGCACAGCCCAGAGAGTCAAACTCAAGTTGCCAATGTTTTCCCTTAGATGTATGTTGAGTCAAGCTAATTTGCCAAGGGTTTACCTAGGTGTCTGGTTAATTGTGTGGAATAATTCAGAGTCACCTCAGCATAGCTTTCCTGGGCTTTGGAGACAACGTGACAGGGTGAGCACTAGCGTTGGGGTCAGGGACAGCTGGAATTTGGCGCCTGGATTTAGCTGTGTGCCTGGGGTAAGCTTGTTAATCTCTGTTTCGTCATTTCCACCCCAGGGATGATAAATGCTGACCTGTTTGGGCTGTTAGGAGATAATATCTATCAAAGGACCCAACCTGGAGCTTGGGATATAGTAGGACTCTGATAAATGTGAATTCTCTCCTGGGGGCAAGAGGCCTTTGCTTAACTCTGTCCCCTCTAGATTCTGAGGAATGTGGGGCGAAGTGCTCAGGGGTGAGGCGTGGAAAGAAGAGCCTGTTCCTTCTTCCAGACCAAGTCTTCTGGCCCCCTCACTTGCTTCAGCCATTGGGTTAGCCGAGGGCCAGCCGAGGAACTGACTTCCCTCATAGTTACTTGCAGCTTCTTACTGATTGTTGAGGTGGAGAGGAAACACGATCATGGCACACAGAAAAGAAGTTGAGGTAGAGGGATTTGGCTAGCCCTGGAAATAGCTTATGACCCCACCCTGGAACTGCCCTCCAGCTCCAGGAGAAAAGGAAATGGGCACACTGCAGTCCCATCCAGGCAGGTGGGGCAGGAGATGAAAGGGGCTAGCCGACCTTCAAGGGAACATACTGGCTTTGATCTCAGCAAAGGAAGAAGGGAGGTGCTAACCCCTCTCCACCCCTTCCCCTCTTCCTGCAGCACTCCTTTTGCTTCCTGGGCTTCAGTGGAAACAGTTTTGAGGGGAACATGGTAGTGTGGAGTCAGGGCAAATGGAAGGTACGCAGCGGGGCAAAGGGCTGGGGGGTTGAAGGTAATGGCTGCTTTAAGGGTCTGAGTCTTGACCCCACGAGTCAATGAATAAAGGAATGTAAATAGTTTGTCTCCAGTTCAGTTCAACCCAATTTAATTCTCCATTCTTGCTCAATCCTTTGCAGCTCTTGTGCACACAATGAAAACAGCACACAATTAGATTCTTGGTCAAAAAGATAGCAGTGGGAGCCTTTGAGGTTGTTATTCCACCATAATCCTGCTTGGTCACAAGAAACCCAAGCCACAGACCCAAATCAGCTGACCTTTCTATCTTCCCCTTAACACTTAGTAACTCCGACTTGGTAATATGCTGGAGTAGGTTAGTCACTAGGGTACAAAGACAATAAGGACTGCTTAATCGGGGAGAGAACTGCAGAGCAGTGAGATGAGTGGAACAATAATAACATGACAATAACAATGCTGAAATCAAAGTAAGGGCAGGCCGTGTTTATGACAGGCTTACTATCTGTCATGCATCTAAAGTACCTAAGCATTCCTATGGACGGAACTTCATTTTCACAGCCAACCTATATGGTATGTATCATTGCTTCCATTTTAAGATGAGATCAGAGCACAGATATTGCGCCCAAAGCTAAGATTTGAGACTATGTTTTCCTGGAGATCACCTCTGTAAAGTGCACCAGAGGGACTGCATGTGGAGGGGCTGGCCAAGGAGGATACAGGTGGGGAGGAGATAGTCCCCAGCAGAGTCCAGCAATGGCAAGGAGCCTGAAGCAGAAGAACACCAAATTAGGTATAATTATCTGTAAGCCAGCAGACTAGGAGGCGAGCAAGAACTGCGCGGTAGGCCCTGCCAAGTCATGCCTTTACCTCAGACTAGTAGCTCCATGAAGGCAGAACATTGTTTTGTTCCCTGCCATATTGCCAGTTCTTAAAACAATACTTGCACTTCATGGGCGGTAAATAAATACTTGTGGGATACTGAGTAGAAGCTTGGAGGAGACACAGGAAGTGAATGGGATATCGGTGCGCATGAGAGGGCTCACTGGCTCCCATGTGGAGACTGTTGGAATTTGAGGAATGAATGTGAGGAGGGTCACCAGTTAGCAAGCTGGTGCCACAGCCCTGAGGGCTGCTCATAGAACTGGGACAGGGACACTGTGGGAGGAATGAAAAGGGAAAAAAAAACTTCAAAGATAGTATCACCAGGATGAAACAGTAACTTGCACGCGGGGACTAAGGAAAAGAGGAGTGAAAGATTTCTGGCCTCCAAGGAGGACCAGTAAGAAGATCCAGCCTGTGGACCCAGCAGAAGGTTAGGGGATGTGAGGGGTGATTCTAGCAGGGAGCACATGCTGGGTCAGGATCCCAGCCACAGTGGTCTATGTAAGATAGTAGGCTCAGTGTAAGGGGAGGCTAGACCTCTGACGCCACATGTATAACAGATTTGGGGGCGAACAGTGACAGCAAAACTAAGGAAGCAGAGAAGATTGCCTTGGCCAGCAGGGTGGGGGCCCTGCAACAAGAGAGAAGAGCGTCAAGGATAAAAATCATGGCATGTCAGAACACATCTGGGGTGGGCAGAGGGAGTGGAAACAGATCTGGTAACAAGTTCAAATCTCTAAGAGGGTTTAAAGATTTTATTTTTATTTCGAGTGTTTTGCCTGCGTGCATGTATGTACACCATATGTGTGCCTAGTGCCCTTGGAGGCCACATGAGGGCATTGAATCCTCTGGAACTGGAGTGTGAGTTACCTCGTGGGTACTGGAAATTGAACCTGGGTCCTTCTGCAAGAGCAGCCAGTGCTCTTAACTAACGAATCATCTCTCTAGCTACTCCCAGAAAGTTTAAATGAGATGAAGGCTGAAATTATCTTCCTCATGTGTCCACAGGAAGGAGGGTGTGGACAGAGGCTTGTTCAGAGAAGGGTAAGGATTGGACAGGAGGAAGTGGAGAGGAGAATTAAGATGACTTTGTGTATTTTAAAGGAGTTTGGGGCCAGGCAGTGGTGGTACACGCCTTTAATCCCAGCAGTTGGGAGGCAGAGGCAGGCGGATCTCTGTGAGTTTGAGGCCAGCCTCCTCTAAAAGAGCTAGTGCCAGGACAGGCTCCAAAGCTACAGAGAAACCCTGTCTCAAAAAACCAAAGAGAGAGAGAGAGAGAGAGAGAGAGAGAGAGAGAGAGAGAGAGAGAGAGAGAGATCTGGTGCTAGGGAAGCGAAACTTAGGATGGGAACATCTTGAGTATATTGTCAGACATTGAGGAAAGATCCTACAACATGGAGGCATGAGCAGCCTGAGGGAGATCTGGATTTAGTTCTATCTGTTTTGTGGCTCACTAGACCAAAGAATCACAGGCGGAAAGTACTGTCTCATGCATCTTTATATTACCCACGCCTCTTGGCACAAAGGCCAGAAAACAGGTGCTCAATTTGTATTTGTTGCATGAATAGACTAAAGTGTGCCTGAGATTTCACAGTGGTTCACACCCCGTGGGAGAATTAGAGTCTTGAAGGATGGGGGTGACGGCAGATAGGCAGCGGAGAGGTATATATTGTGGAGGTTAGTTAAATGGAATCAAGATGTATGTGGGGACCAGCAAGTGCCCATGAGCTCACCAGTGTTGGAAAAAGAGAGCCTGGACTTCAGGTTGAGGAGAGAGAACTTTCTGTGATAAGCACTGGGCAGGTTCAAGCACAGAAAGGCTGGTGACTAGTGTAGAGGTGAGCACAGTGGTATTCTGGGAGAGGCAATGGGGTCTTGAACCATATAGTTGCTGTGGGGTGGAGTAGACAGGACAGATACCCCAAAGGGAAACTCAACAGGATTTGGCAGTTTGTTGGCTGTGGAGGAAGGGACTTCGGCAAGGAGTGGAGCTGACTCCTGGATTTTGAGTCAGGATGAGTGGGTGAATCTCAGTGACACCGACAGAAGCTGAGTTACTGGGGTAAATTAGTAGGCAGTGAAAGACTGGCCAAGGGAAGATGGGCTTGGTGTCAGTTGGGGTTGACATGACAATGGGGGCATCATCTGGGTCATGACATCTGGCAGGTGGCTTAAAGACATGACAGCAGTGTGTGAGAGTGAAGTCTTGACACAGGACCAAGGCACACAGTTGGAAGAAGGGTGATATTTAGAAGGATATTTGGGGGATGAGAAGAGTCATGAACAGTAGGACAAAAAAGCCAGCAGAGAGAAAGGGCGCAGTGCACAGAAGCCTCTTGCAATCTCAGATCAGAAGCAGTAAAGAAGATGCTTAAAGGGCTACAGCTTCTTATACCGGCAACTCATCCCTGGGGCTAGAGCAGCCTCCTCATCTCCCAGCCAGTCGGAGAAATAATGGTACTGCTTCTGTCTAGCCCTCTTCCTGGAATATCCTGAGTGACTCTCGAACTTCTAATTGTTAACTCAAATCCCACCGTTTTCTAAAAATTATCTTTAATTCTATCACGACAAATTAGGGTTAGTGCCAATCTTTCTTACAGACCGGAGGCTTTTCTCTGTCTCTCTCCATTGGGGAACACTGTGCCTCTGACTGTAACCTGGGCCTTGGCCAGAAAGAGCACTTCTTGTCCTGCATCACCTTGTTCACAGAACTCATCTGAACCAGAATAACCCAATATGAGCACTTTGAACTCTAACACAGTCTCATAAAATGCATCTCAAACTTTCCTGTATCTCCAATTACTCCATCAAAGAACCTAGATCCAACCATGGATGGAAACAAAAAAAAAAGCCCACTTTTTTCCAGAAAAACGTTTCTGTTTACAGGAAATTCGGTTATTACATATGTCATTGATGGTACATTTTAAGGACATAAAATTGCAGTGGTATTATTGGGAGTAAATTTTATTGCCATGGCTTTTCAACACAAACAAACAAAAATAATAACTCCATTAGTTGCTAGATTGAAGCAGCAGGAAGCAGAACATCAAAGGCAATTGGTAGCAGGCAGAGGATGGAAGGTAGGACTACCCAGAGCATGACCCAGAGGTTAGGGTGAAATGTGCTATTGTAGAGAAGATGTTAGGTGGACACGAGGACGGAAGACAAGGCAGATTGTTAGTGCTAGAATGAAAACCTGTTTTGCACCTCAACTTCAGGTACATCCCACCTGCACTCCTCACCTTAGTTGGTGGCCAGCCAGTATGTATGAGCCGCTTAATAGTGAGGCTTATACCCCAAAACTGTGTGTTGAAATGAATGAATGATGGGGTGAGTGATTAGGTTATGGAAAGAGTTTTATTATTCCATTATTTTTTCTTATGGTACTGAGGATAGAATCCAGGACCATGCATAAGCAAAATAAGGCTCTACCACTGACCTGTATCCCAGCCCTTACTTTGATGGTTTAAGTCATTTTTTCTTTTTTTTTAATTAATTTTTAAATTAATTTTTAAAACTTTTGCTATTGAAAAAAGTTTATTAAGCAAGATAATCTGGTAAACTCAGAAACGTTATCTCACTAGAGCACTATTTATATTTAATCAGAGAATATGCCCAATAGTAACAAGTCCTATTTCATTAGCTAATGAACTTAGAAGCGACTTGTGCTCGTATCGATAGCCTGTTTGTGTAATGAACTATCTAGTGAGTTCCTGAACTAGCCAATGCACAGCACTGTGTATACACATATAAGCATGCATAGTTAGATGCCGAGCATTGTTCCTGGCCCCGAGAAAAGCCCGAGTAAATGTAAGATGCAGTGACAGTTCTTAAGATGGAAATCTAGAGAATGATATAATAACAGGAGAAACAGGAATAAATGTCAATGTAAAAAATGGTAATAAATGTTCAGTGTGTGGAGCACGGGACCAGTTAGGTGGCTTATCCAAGATCCTAATGATAATACTATTCACGCCATCACAGCTGGAAGCTTGAACCCATAGCTTCAGACTTTCAGCCCAGTGGGTTGTTCACGAATCATGAATTAGCTAAAGACAGAAACTTCTGGAGTCATGTGTGATTAACCTTTAACCTCAGTTGTACACCTTACTAACTGTGTGACCTTAGGGAAGTTCTTCACCTATTCCATCTCTTGGCTTTCTCGATTGTAAAATGGGGAAAATAACAGAAGCCAGTTTATAGGGTTGTTGCAACAATATAAATGAGGTGATTTACAGAAAGAACTGGGAACAGTATCTGTCTTCCAGAAAATTCTCAAAAAACAGCATTATTTAGTGCTAGATATTCTTCCTTCTTCTTAGGCCTTTCGACCACATAAAGAAATAGAACTCTGAACGGAATGGATAGTGAGTCAAATCAATTTCTGTACAAGTGTCTATTCCGACCAAAGTGGGTGAGTTTAGAAGAGCTCGGCCTGTCTCCAGGAACTCTGAAGTCAGAAAGAGGGCCAGGGAGATCAAGAGAAGGATCAAGTGAAAGTAACTATGAAAAATGGGCAGGGGGGATGAGAAATTGGAACTGGTAGGAAGAAAGGAGGACAAGATGACAGAAAATGAGTTAATTCATATAAAGTATGAACAGTGCCTGGCTTATAGGAAATGCTCGACACCTGAGAGGAACAGGTAGAAGAGACAAAGGTAGGGGTTTCTACCTCTCTAGGGTTTTCCCTGAAAGCCAAAATTTTCTTCAGGGCGTGGTTTTAGGCGAAGAACCCTGGCCAAGACTAATATCTTTCCCGCATCACCGTGGATCCTCAAGTTTCCACTATTAGAAAGAATTCCTCCTTCATAAATACATGCCGGGCCAAGTCTGGTTATAGCATATGTCTCTGCTGATCAAATGAATAGTTTGGAAACAAGCCTACACATGAAGCTTTTTTTTTTTTTACATTCAGCTTTCCTTTGGCTGAGGATGGGGATAAAAGATGGGAATACATAGGGGTATTGTTTTATTTGGCTTGTTTGCTGGACAAATACTGAGATGACTTTGGAAACTTATTCTGCTGGAGGATAAGTAACCATTACCTTGGCTGAATCCTTACACTATGCCAAGTGACTGCCCTTTCTATATTCCTAAGCTGCCTGATATGTTTTCCTCAATGCCTTGGTCCCTTCATTTCTTAGACACCTCATCACATTGCAGTTTTGCTTCTTCGCCATACCCTGGTAAATTACAGTTTAGTGGCAGGTCTCATTAATTGGTAGGAGCTGCTGGAGTCACTGTGTTAAGGAGGATTCTGAGGCTGGGTCTAGGTTCATCAGGAAAATGTACCATACTCAATTTTTGTATACAAAGGGGGGGGGGTGAGGTGGGGAGGGTGGAGCTTAAGTCAGTTGGTACTATCTATATCTGCTATTATTGTATTAGGAGACTGGTGGTTAGCCAGGCCTGGTATGGTAAGCTTATAATCTCAGGATTCTGAGGCAAGAGGATTGAAAGCTCAGGATTTTCCTGGGCTCCAGGAGTTCCAGGCCAGCCCGGGCAACTTAGTGAGATCCTATCTCAAAATCATGCTGAAAAGGCCTGGAAATAGAACTCCAGGGTAGAGTGCTTTCCTGAGCACGGTCTCTAATTCTTGTGCCAGGTTGTGGGGCAGGGTGAGGGAAGGCATCAAGGACCAACAGTGACCTAACCGTCCAATGTAAGGTTTTCTTTTCAGTTGTCATTCATCATGTTTGATCTCCTATCATCACATGCCAAGCTACCCTCTGCTTTCTCTCCTCTTCACCCCTGTTCATCATTGCTTCCACATCCTTCTCAGGCTGGACCATCTCCCTTCATCTGTAGCTCCAGCTCAATTCTCGGTCATATCTTCAGCCTCTTTTGCTTTCTGCAAGAGCACACATTTTCTGTTGCCATTTTGATTAAATCTCGGCAGGGACCTTGGACCTCTGGGCCCCAGTGAAATTTGCCCCCTTTTCTGACTTGCATTTAAAATTATCCATGCAATATTTCCACCTGGAAAACGTGAATTCTTGGTCTACAAAGCTTAATATGTTCCAAGTAGACTTAATCAGTTTAACTCCCTTCATGGAGAATGCCCACCTTTCTTTGTTCACTCAGCACCATGGGTGAGTCCCACCACGCAACAGGCCCCTTAGCAGGGATTTGAATTTATGACCCTGACCAGGTTAGTGTCCGTATGCTTTGTTTGGAGGCAGTAGTTTTTTTTCTGCTTTCAAAATACTTTCAATACTCTGGCTTACAAGATATCCCTCACTGTGATCTTTTCATTGTTTGATGAACAATGATTTTTTCCCCCCAAAAACAAATGAAATAAATCCCTTCTGTCTAACTGTGTGCGAAGAGATAGAACGAGCCTGGGGCACGCCCAGGATTGCCATTCTCTCCTGATGTACTTTGTAGACTCTGACAACACTGGGTACTTATCTCCTGGCAGATGCACTGTGCTAGGTGCTAGGATACAATGGTGGTGAAGGCCTGTGGCCTCGAAGGCGCATCGTGCAGTAGGGAATGCAGGCACTGGCAAGAATACCTACATGAAGGGAATGGCAGAGGGCACTTGCCTGTCTAGGATGATGGGAATCCTGACGTGGGAAGTGGAGACTGTGAGCGGAGGACTGGACAATAGGTAAGGCTTCATGAGGAGATGGGAAGCAGTAGAGCTATCTTCAAAAGGATGAGTAAGGTATGATTCCTAAGCCTGCCCATATATGCCTAGGAATGAGACTCAGGTCCTGCTCTCACGAGTGAATGGAACGATCAGTTGCTGTCATCTAAGAAGTGCTACCGCAGAGGTGCAGGCAAAGGGCTCCTGTAAGCCATAGGGAAGACGAAGCCAAATAAAGTCATGCACTTGGAGTCAGCCGGTAACTTATATTCCCACAGGCTTTGAGTTTTCTGTCACAAATTCAGAACTGATCATGTCATTCCTCTTGCTTAAGAACTATCCTAGGCTCCACCACTGACTTCAAGGCCAAGTCCAGCGCAAAAACAAGACACACAAAGGCCTTCAGTCTGTTCCAGCCAATGGGCTTTTCAAGCCTTATCTTATACCAAGGCTGGTCTGAGGCCCTTTCTCTGTGGACCCATTGAACTGTAGTGTCTCTCCCACTCTTTTATCTGCTCAACTCCACTGTCTCCCTGCTGAAGGTTAGCTCTCTGCTACATGGTTCCAGGTCCCATGATAGACTAAGTTCCTCCCATCGTCTCCCAGCTCGCTGGCCAGTGTTCTACACTTACCACAGTTCAGCGCGCCAGTTTGCTTATGTATCTCGTTCCTTTACTAGGCATTGCCCGCCCCACAGAGGGACTGGGCTCTAGCTTTTGGTGCATTCCTGACATCTGTACTAGCCTGTCTAGTTTTGCTGGGTGAATGAATGACTCTGACATGTGGCCAGTTGTGCCTGGTTGTTGACAACAGCTGGCATTACTTAACATGAGAGATGCATAAAAAATGAAGGGCAGCCAGAGTAGCTGAAAAACAGGCGGCTCTGGTGCCATCGTGTCAAAACCAAAACAAGCCTGGGGAAGGCTGAGAGCAACGCTCCTGCTCGGGTTTTAACAAACGACTCTCGCTTCTGAGCAGCAGCCCTTCTTGTCTGCTTGCCCATTCACCTTCGAAAACCCAGTCACTGAAATGACTCTCATTATTCATGGTCAGTGGCATATCCAGGAAACACTCAGTTTACAAGCAATTAAAATACACTAAAATAGATTTATACAGGGTGAACTTGATCACGCTGGTGAGAAGGGAGTGAGTGGCTATGTCTTAGAGGGGTATTTGCTTGCCAAGGCTGCTCTTTATCACTATTTATCTCTTTGCTGCATGGGTTGGGGACAAACATGGCCAACATCCGGAGGTACCACTGAAGGAGAACTCCCTGTGAAGAGCACACAGAATCCGGTCCACAGAGGTGGCCTTAATGTGGCTGACTGTCCTATAAAGGTGTTAGTAGTGCCCTGGTGGTCCACTCACTGCAGGAAGGCTCCTCAGAACTGTTGCCAGAACTCGGTTTCCAACATGGGAGCCACTTGCTATCAGTTAATCCTTCAAGGTTCAGTCTCCTCACTGATAAAAAGGGGACATGAATCTCTACCTCATCATCCTTCAAGAATTGTTTCTAAGGATCAAAGGAAGAAACCTGGAGAAAAATCTCTAGGGGGTCAGCCAAGTGAAGGACTTTGGCTTCCCTGACAAAAGCCTCTAACGCAGGCAGGTCTGGCTGTTGTGTCTCTTCAAGGTTCTATAGCATTGCTCATCAACTGATTAGCGAAGGTACACTTAGTCTTGTCCCCTAGGTTTATTTAAGAGTCCACACAAGGATGATTCAGCACCTTGCCACACTCAAACAACAGAGTTTTAATGTCCCTCAAATGAAGATGACAGTTAGCAGCTAAACAAATATAGCATTTGGTCAACAGACGCAAGCAGCCGAAGTCGAGCACAGAGTCCAGAGGCTGCAGAGATTCCGTGCCTTTTGTTTCCGGAGTAGGCTTAGCTTTCTTGGGTTTGACTCTAAGGGGGAAAAGTTCTTTTGCAATTCCAAAAAAAAAAAAAAAAAAAAAAACTGGAATAGCACAGAGTTAAGCCATTCAGGGGGCCAGTGTGATGTCACACAATTTAGAATGATCAAAATGAAATGGCATCTTTTAGATCAGCTTTTGGAGTTAAGTTTCCTGAGAAAAGGACAACAGACAGTTACAAAAGCAAGGCAGGGAAGCGAAGTTCACAGAGAACCAGTAAGCAGGAGTTATGGTCCACCTTGAAGTCTGACTTTAAACTATTAACACTACTAGGTACATTAATGGCCACTTTTTTATTCTCCAGCTATAAAAGGATCCTGGGCTCCTTCACGCTTTGTCAGACCGCCCTGCTTTTTGGCTATCTCCTTTCCAAAGAATGCCCATACCTCCCTTCTCCACCTAAACCATTACAACTCATTTTTCAAGACTCAGCTCAAACGTAACCTCTTTGAAGTCTTCGCTGAGTCTCCAAAGGCATAATTCCCTGTTTATTCCTTTGGGCCCCTACAAGGCCTTTTGCAGCCCTCTGGTTCACTCTGTCTTACTGTTTACTGGCATTTCTTCCCCATTAGGCCAGGAGTGCAGCTGTTAGGAGCCAGAACCACCTGGAACAAAGATGCTCTCTTAGAACACAGCAGGACACAGAGATGGCCTGAACTCACTCACTGGGTTTGTACAGGAGCCAGGGGGAAGTCCCATTAGGCCTCCGGCTATATTATCCCTGCTTCAACACTGGGTGTACCTGATTAGTGACTACCTTGGTGCCAGCAAGCAATGACAAATTTTCTGCTGGAGTGGCCAGAAAATATGCAAGGAGGTACAGCGTTAGACAGCTTCCTGGCGCAGGCCTCGACTTAGTTTTCCAAGCTAACAAATGTGAGCTGGAAAGTGCTGTTCCCCACTCCGGCTCTCAACTCAACTTCCCTGGGCTTGCTTCTTATGAGTTGCCCAGTAGCACAAGTGAGTAGGTTTGAAAATTTACAATGCACCCATTACCATAGAGGAATGCCTTGTGGGTGGAGTCTGCTGGGGCTGTGGCTTCTACAGCTCTGGCTCATCACCTGTAACTTTGGATTCTTCGTCTGACTCAGCTAACAATGAACTCAATGGCTTTGGACACATCAGCTAATTTCACATTCCAAAATGGAAAGAATAATGAAAATATGGTATGAGATGAGTCAATAAACTTGACTTATATCCCTGTGGATGGGGGGAAAGTAGTATTGCTGAAATCTGTAAGCTCTTGCTATTCTGGCCATTTCTTTCTGTGTAACTTACTCTGCCTCAAGCCTAGATGTACAGTTGCTGTGGGAGAATGCTCTTGTACACTGTAAATTTTGTCACTCATATTAGTTTAATAAAACACAGATTGGCCAGTAGCCAGGCAGGAAGTATAGGTGGGGTGACCCTACTGAGAGAATTCTGGGAAGAAGTAGGACAGAGTCAGTCACAAGCCAGATGCAGAGGAAGCAAGATGAGAATGCCTCATTGAGAAAAGGTACCAAGTCACATGGCTAAACATAGACAAGAATTATGGATTAATTTAAATTGTAAGAGCTAGTTAATAAGCCAGAGCTAATAGGCCAAACAGTTTATAATTAATATAAGTCTCTGTGTGTTTCTTTGAGACTGAATGGCTGGGGGATTGGGCAGGACAGAAACTGCTACCAACAAATGGTACCCAACATGGAGCTTGAACCCATGACCATGAGATTAAGAGTATCATGCTCTACTGACTGAGTTAGCCAGGCCAGGTGAAGCTTCCTGTGTTACAGTCCCTGGGGAGAAAGGGCGGGCCAGCACCTCTGAACCAGGTTGCCCAAAGTGGACACACATGACAGTCAACTGGACTGAAAACTACAGAAAGGGATGCCTGGCTGTGGGCTGGCTGACAGCTGGTCTCCTGCTTCCCAAGAAGGACCAGGAACTGCAAGTTCTGAAAACTGTATAGTTTAGTATTGAAATCAACTAACACTCATGACAAAGTCAATCTGACACATATTTAATGATATTCATAGTGATTATTGTACTGTAGTGTAATTAGACATAATGGCAAGCACCCCCCAGGAATGAGTGTGATTATGATTTATTTTTATACAGCTAAACCAGAGATGTCTGAGGTCAGCCAGTTGGGGGTCAGGACTGGGGTTGGGTGGGCAGGAGACATGGTGTTCTTCTGGCTCCCCCTTTTTTCCTCACCCTGTTCCTTTACCTCTTGGTAGGGAACAGAAGATATATTTGAACAGGAGTGTGGATCTTGAATGGCTGTTTTCTCTGGCCAAGGGGTGGCTGCCCCCTGGGGTTAGAGAATCTGGAATGTTCACAAGGCTTCAAGATGAATAGTCTCATTTTCCATGAGGTTGGAAATTCTACCAACCAGCCTTGAACCTAAAATTTTTTGGTCTTGTTTAGATTCCAGCTTGAACAAATCTATATTAAAATGTTATTTTCCCCTATATTATTGGGCAAAATGTGACAGACACTAATATTAGGTGATGATATTATTAATTATGCTATTTGATAATTGTATTGTGATTATATTAAGTAAAGGTCATTATTGGGATGGGAATGTAGCTTGGTGGTAGAGTGCATGTTTAGTGCTTTTAAGGTCATGGATTCAATTCCTAGCATACCCTAGACCCTTATCTACTAGAAACACACATTTACTGGTCCTTTGCAGAAAAAAATGGAGGACAGAATAAAAATGGCGGATGTTGATAATTGGTAAAACCAGGAGGAGGCAGGTACATGGTGGTCCACTGTCCTTATTTTTCCTCTCCTTCATATATGCTTAAAAGTTACCATAATAAAAACTAAAAATTATGTATCACAGACTGCTCTGGCATGGGTTCACACATGGTAAAAATTAATTTGGTCATGTTACCACCACCTAGCACATGTAGGAGCCTCTGAGAATGGGATTTTGCTTGGGGAGACTTAGGTGGGAGGTGTATGCTGGGACATGAGACACTTTTGGAAAGCAGAAGTCCTGCCTGGCATAGAGAAATGTGTGGAAGTGATAGAGAATTTTGGATGGTTACAAGACAGTGCAAAAGTTCTGAAAGAGAAGTCAGAAAGTCAACAAGGAGAGAGAGCAAGGAATGGGTGTTCACGTCTGTGTACTAAGGTCTCTTGCTAGCCTGTGCCCCCAGAGGTTGGGCAATGTTTGCTAATTGTCTTTGTCTTTCCGGGAGTTCCTGGGACATGAATTTGTGCATTTATTCCACTCATTCATTTACTAAAGAATATATACTGAGTATCCTTAGCTTGGCAAGGCCAAAGAAGACCAGTAGTAAGCATAAGGGATACAGCACTAAGTAAAGTCCTCAAGGGGGCTCACATTTAAAATCGGTGGTTCTCAACCTGCCTAATGCTGCAAACCTTTAGTACAGTTCCTCATGTTGTGCTGACCCCCAAGCACAAAATTATTTCGTTGCTACTTCATAACTGGAATTTTGCTACTGTTATGAATCGTAATGTAAAGATCTGCTATGCAGGCTACCTGATGTGACCCTTAAAGGGGGTCTCGATCCACAGGTGGAGAACTACTGTTCTAGTGGGAGGAGACATGCAGTAAATTACAAGCAGCTGTAGAACACTGCAGACGCCGAAAAGTATTGCAGTGGAAAATAAAGTAGGGTAAGGGGGATAGGGAGTGCTGCAGAGTTCAGGACCAAACTTGCCTGACACTTGGGCCTTTATGGGCTGTTTCAGGTATGTCCCCTGCCTACTGTAACCAGGCTTCTAGCTATGTTCCCCGCATTTTACCAAGGGACCCTGAGCCTTTTTGCCTGTATATATACTTTAACCTCATTCTTGATTTCATTCTGACCTCTTCCGCCTCAGTAAGTCACATGGCTTTTTTGAAATCTCCAGCTGCTGCTTCCTCCAGGGAGTGATGACAGGCCCTTCTCCCTTCCTAACTCCATGCCATCTGGGGGGTCTTCTCATGTTCCATTGCGCCCTTGCATACAGTCTCTACTAAAGTGTAGAACATTGGGGGTTATAATTCACTTACTGATAGATGAAGCTCTTGGAGGATATAATGTGTCTTTTATCTCTGCACAGGGCCGAGATCATGGTGAGGAGCTTGTACATGTTGATGAATATGGGAGTGGATGGAAGGATGGACGGATGGATGGATATGCTTTCTAGCAGAGCATTATTAGAGACTTAGGATGCACCCTCAGTGAAGTACTGGGAAGCAGAGTTGTCAGTGTGTACTTAAACATCAAAGGGAAAAATTCAGGGACTAATATCCCTGAATTTATTTTAAACTTGATGATGATGGTTCCCAGTCAACTTGGATCCTGACTGCCTGGGTTTTAATTTTGGGTCTACCTTTTGCTATTTCTGTAATTTGGAATAAGCTACTTATATTTTCTATGCTTCAGTTTTTCATATGGAAAATGAGGCTGATAACACTCATTGTTATTGTGTTGAATATGATACATTTCTGAAAAGGAGTTAGACTAGTGTCTGCTATACAATAAGTGTGTAGAAAAAGGCCTGCTGTTGTTATTTGTTATCCTGAATCAGTGGTAGAGCTAAGTCTTTTATTCATTCGTGTGCTTTGAAAGCTGGCCAGCTCAAGGCCTTGGAGAGAAGACTAACTTCATAGAGTTATATCTGACTCAACTTCATCCTCACACAATAAGACGGGGGTACTGGACATAGTCCTATTATATAAAGAAGTGAAGCTTAAAGCTATTAAGTAACTTGTCCAAGGCCACAGAGCTTGTAGGTTGAAAATTCGACTCCAATCTGGTGTGTGTGATTCAAAAGCCATTGTTTTAGACCCAGAGTCAGCAAACAACAACCCATGAGTCAAATCTGTCCTTCTGTCCTTCGAAACGTAATTCACTCTTTTACATACATGATTTAGTACGTTTACAAGAAGTATATTTACATGGCTGTGCAACCAGTATCTAATCCTAGATCATTTTCATGACTCCAGAAGAAAGCCCCATGTCCATTAGGCATTCACTTCCCCTTCCTCCATCTCCTGGCAACCATAAATCTGCTTTTCATTTCTATGGATGTGCAGATTCTGGACAATTTATATAAATGTCTTTTGTGTCTTTTCCTCACTTGGTGTAGATTTTTAAGGTTTACCTATGTTGTATCAGTACTTTATTATGTTTAGGACTGTGTTTATGCTCACAGAGCCCAAAGAAGAAACAGTCAAATAATAGATAAAATCTAAACACACACACACACACACACACACACACACACACACACACACACACATTGAGTTGCCTCTTGATATCCTCCAGATCTATTTTTCCTTCGTTCCTTCCATCCATCCTATTTCACACCCACAGTTTCAACAAAATGGATTAAAAATATTCAGAAAAAACAAATCTGCACTGAACATATACAGTCTTTCATTACTATTGTCTAGAAAACACAGTATAACGGCTATTTGCCTAGTGCCTACATTTTGTTAGGTGCTGTAAAATAGATACTATTTAAATTATACAGGAGGACGTACATAAGGCTATATTGAAATACTGAGCCATTTTATATAAGTGACTTCAACATCCTGAGATTGGGTATTCTGAGGGTCTTGGAATCAATGTACCAAGGATACCAAGGAATGTGTCTGTGTATGTGCATGTATGTTTAGATATACTTTTTGTTTATCCATACATTAGTTGGTGGGCACTTGGGATTACTTTGCTTTAAGCTCTTGTGAACAGTGCTGCTACGAGAATCTGTATATAGTTTTCATGGGAGCACTTGTGGTTATTCACCTTAGAGGAGAATTCCTAGGTTACTTGGTAACTTTAACTTTTAAGAGGCTGTCAGACTGTTTTCTAAAGTGGTAGCAATGTTTTAGGATCCTGCTAACAATACCTGAAGGCTTTACTTTTTTCTACATGTTTACAGTGAACGTTTGCTACTGTGTATCATGTCTGTGCACACACACACATGTGTTCATGTGTATATGTAGGTGCACCTCCAGAGTGCTGGGATTACAGTTGTGTACTCCACAGTCAGCTCTGAATCTTTCTTTCTCTTCTTTTGTGGTGCCAGGGATCAAATGCAGGGACATATGCATGCTAAGCAGATGTTCGAAAACTAAGCTATATTCATACTATATGGTTCTTGGTGCTGTTGCTGTTATTCACAGCTGGGTCTGGTATCAGGGTAATGCTGGACTCAAATGAGTTGGGCAGTTGTATTTGTTAGGTTTCTCCAAGGAAAGGAAAAAGCATGCATGCATATGCAGTCTGAGGGCAGAGGAAGACTAATGTCATAGCTCCGCAGTCAGACTAGGGAGGGAGAGGCAGAGGTGTCGGAAGAGAGAGAATTCTTCCTTTGCATTTTCTTCTACTCAGTGCCTCAATGGACTGGATAATATCTACTTATTCTGCACAGGGCAATCTCTTTACTTGGTCTACTGACCCAAGAGCTAATCTCGTACAGAAAAATGCTTTCAGACATAACCAGAAATGTTTAACCAAATTCCTGGGCATCTTGATGGCCTACTCACATAATTTGACTCACTTTTTCTTTTTTCCTTTGTGAATTTATTTAAACTTCAGTCAGTTTTGATGAAATTTTCAAAGAACTAACTTCATTAATTAAGAACTATTTTTTCTGGAGGCTGAACAGATGGCTCAGCGGTTAAGAGCACTGACCAGAGGACCCGGGTTCAATTCCCAGCACCCTCATGGCAGCTCACAACTGCTATAACTTCAGTTCCAGGGATCTGACACCCTCACACAGACATACATTCAGTCAAAACACCAATGCACATAAAATAAAAATAAATTATTAAAAATATTTTCATGGAGCTGTGCATGGTGACACATACTTTTAATCTGGCAATTGAAACTGGGTCCTCTGGAGAAGCAGTCAGTGCTCTTAACCACTGAGCCAACTCTCTAGCCCTTTATTTTATCAAAATTTTATTATTTCTTTTACCCCGCTTGCTTTGGGTTTAGTTAGAAACTCTTTGTCTACTTTCTGATGCAACCCAGCACTCTATTTTCTGAAAATGAAAGGCTAGGTTTCAAATTGCTATACATCTTTTTTGTTGTTAAATAGGCATTTGCAGCTACAAATTTCCCTCACATAATTGCTTTCATTGTGTTACATAAATTCTTTATGCATAACTGTATGTATGTGTGTGCTTATTACATAAGTTTTAACATATTATCTTCAGTTCCAAATTACTCTACAACTTTTCATGAAATTTCTTTTTTAACCACTTCTGACCATTCTTCTATAGCCTGACTGCTGAACTGTGAAATTAGTCCTTTTCTGCCCTCAGATTGGATATATATCCATCCATACATATACACATGTCTTCTTTCTCTGAGGTACCCTAACAAATACAGTTTCCCAAATTAACTCTTTATATTATTCAGAAGTGTGTTGTTTAATTTCTACATATTTGTAAATGAATTCATTTGGTGTCCTTCTATTGATTTCTAATTTCATACTTTTCCATTTTATTTCATTTTTTTGTTTGTTTTTTGACAGGGTTTCTCTTTGTATCCCTGGCTACCTAGAAGGAACTCACTCTGTAGACCAGGATGGCTTAGAACTAACTCAGAGATTCACCTACCTCTGCCTCCAAATGCTGAGATTAAAGGTGTGTGCCACCACAACTGGCTCTTTTCCAGATAATTCCGAGGTATGTTTGTATGATTGCAATCCTTTTCAATCAAGTTTTGTGGCCCGACAATGAAATAACCTGGAAAATATTCTACACATTCTTGAAGACAATGCCCTGGTTGTCTTTTCATTTTTTTCTCATAAATCTCTATTCTTGCTGATCTTCTGTCTTGTTATTCAATACATTATTGAAAGTAGGCTCTAGGTATTTCCAACTATTATTATTGCATTGTTTATTTCTTCAGTTCTAGTTTTAATTTAATCTATTTTGTTGTCTTGTTATTGTATTGCAAATATTTATGATTTTATTAGTATAGCTAGCTTTAATACTTTTGGTTACTTACGCATGATGTTTCTGTCACTATCTCTTTACTTTCAACCTATGTATATTTTTGAGTTTAAAGCATCTTTCTTATGAACAGTATATAGCTGGATTATTTAAAATGTATTTTGCCAATCTCTGACTTCTTTTGAGATAGGGTCAAACGTATCTAAGGGATGGCCTTAAACTCACTATGTATGTAGTTGATGATGACCTTTAACTTCTGATTCTCCTTTAACTTCCGATTCTCCTTACTGTACCTGTTAAGGGCTTGGAATTAAAGGCATGGATTATCATACCCAGTTTATAAGGTGCTGGGCATTGGGCCCAGGATTTAATGGGTGCTAGAAAAGCACCCTACCAACTAAGCTACATCTTTAGCCTCATCAATCTCTAACTTGAATAGCAATGTTTACTCATTTGCACTTAATATTAACTATTAGTAAAACATAGTCTATGTATGTCACATTATAATCCATTTTCTATAACTTTTAGAGTTTTTATTCCTCTATTCTCCCATCTCTGCCCAATTTTTAAGTAGGTATCTTCAAGTATAGAATTTAAGTCTTCTTATTAAATATATTTTAAACAAATGTAAATGTGTATTTGTATGTGCACACACACACACACACACTTAATTTTTCTAGTGATTGCCTAGGGATTACAATTAGTACCTTACCTTTTTCCCCCTTTGGTTTTTTTGAAACAGGTCTCACTGTGAATCTCTGGCTTACCATAACCTTTAACAATGTATTTCGGATTCATAACAGTTGTTTAACTTCAATAGCATACACACACTTTGTTCCTATATGGCTCAATTTCCTCACCCCTCCTTTGTGTTGCTATTGACATACAAACCATGTCTTTATTTCTTGTAAACATATCAAAGCAGATTTTAATTCCTTTTTTTTTTTTTTTTTTGATTTTTCGAGACAGGGTTTCTCTGTGGGTTTGGAGCCTGTCCTGGAACTAGATTTTGTAGACCAGGCTGGCCTTGAACTTACAGAGATCCGCCTGCCTCTGCTTCCCAAGTGCTGGGATTAAAGGCGTGCGCCACCACCGCCCGGCTCAGATTTTAATTCTTATTTGGGGCATCTGTCTCTTAAATTATATAGCAAAAATATTGCAAAGGAAAATACATTTTTCTTTTTTCTTTCTTTGAGTCAGGATCTCACTATGTAGCCCAGTCTTGAATTCATAATTCTACCATGCCTAGCTTACATTTTTGACATTTATATTCACTTCTGTAGTCATCCTTCCTGGTGGTCTTTACTTCCTTATGTGGATTCAAATGATTGCTTAGTATTTGTTTACTTCAGCCCTAAGAAATCTCTTTAGTACTTCCCTTCCCTTTGGTAGTAGGGATGGAATAGAGGGTCTAACACATGCCACATCCACTCTACCACTAAACTACAGCCCCACCTCCCAGTATTTTCTTATTGAGCAGGTTGAGTATTTCTAATACCAACACAATCTCCAGTGTGGCACTGTTAAAACTTTAATTTCTCTTTCATTTGTGATGAGTAGTTTTGCCAGACACAGAGTTTTTACCTAACATCTTTGGTTCCCTTTCGACCCTCTAAATAAGTCATCTCATGGCCTTCTGGAATGCACAGTTTATAGGAAGTCAGCATCTTATGGAAAGCTGCTTGCATGTGCTAAGCTTTTGTCTTCTTTCAAGTTCTCTGGCTTTGGTACTTTACGATATGTCTCAATGTGGATATTTTTGAGATGACTGCACTTGGAGTTTGTTGGGCTTCTTAGGCATATACATCTTTTACTAAATGGCTCTGGGCCATTATGTATTCAAATATCCCCCCTCCCCATCTCTCCCTTTCTCCTGAGATTCTCATTGTGTGTTTGTTAGAGTGCTTGATATTGTCCTATGGATCCCTAAAACTTCGTTTATTTTTAATTTTTTCTTTACATAACTTAGACTGAATAATATGAATTGACCTGTCCAAGTTTGCTGATTCTGTCTTCTATCTGCTCAGATTTGCTGGGAGTCATGTTAGCGAATTTTGATTACAAGTGGTGTACTTGTTGACTGTAGAATTTCTATCATGTGGTTACTTAAATAAACAATTTCTGACCCAGTCAGTCCTTTATTTAGTAAGATATGTTTCTTATACTTTTAATTTTTTGCACATATTTAAATGTCTAATTTATGGGCTGAAGAGATGGCTCAGAAGTTAAGTGCACTTGCTGTTCTTGCAGAGGACCTGGTTCAGTTTACAGTGCCCACAACTCCCTGTAACTCCAGTTCCATGGAATCTGACACCCTCTTCCGGGACTCCAAAGGCGTCTGCATGCATGTGCTGGACATACAGATATGCAGGCCCATACACATATGTGTACAAGTACAAAATAATAAGATTAAATCTTTAAATACCGAATTTAAAGTTTTGATCTACTAAGTTAAGTGTATGTTTGCAGGAAAGTATGTGGATTTATTCGCCTTCTCCTGTGTATTGACTATACATTCTTATGTGTTCACTGAAGTCTTTGCTTGGTTAGTTTAGTGGCTAGCTAAAGAGTATATATGTATTCTTAGGATTAGTAAGTATTAGTAGTAGTCAGTTGTTAATATTTTTTTTGTGTGTGCATGCACTCCACTGTACATGTATGAAGGGCAGAGGATTTTGGGGAGTTGATTCTCTTCTTCTGTCATGTCAGTCCTGGGTTTTGAACTTGGGTCATGAAGCCTGGCAACAAGTGCCTTTATCTGATGAGCCATCCCATAGGATTCCTCTGATTGGTTTCAACAAATGTTACAAGCAAATCTTTTTCATGTTGTTTGTGCTCCTGAATTAGATCTATAAAGAAATTCTTGTAATTGGGGCCTTTGAAGGAACCACTAAAAATGCCAAGTAATTATTTGAGAATGAGGCCCTAAAGGGGTTCTAATGCTATCTTTTTCCCTTTCTGGTAAATATAAAGCTATTGGTGTTCACCATGATTGTAGGTTGTTTGCTTTTAAGGTACGGCTTCAACTTTTTTTTTTTTTTTAAGATAGCATTTCACTATGTTCCTCAAGCTAGTCTAGAACTCATGGACATAAGGGATCCCTTGCTTCAGCCTCCCAAGTGCTGGGATTATAGAACTTGCAAAGACACCCAGCTTCAACCTGTTATTGTAAGTCAAATTTGATTGGAACAAACATACCCATTCACATGCACACTGTTTACAGCTGCTTTTGTGTAGCAGCGATGGGAATGAGAAGTTGGAACAGAGACTATATGGTTGAAAAACCATAAGTTTTGTGATCCATCCCTTAATTGAAAATGTTTGCTAATCCCTGCTTTAAACCAGTGCTATTTGGTAGGATTAGTTTTTTTGTGACAAGGTCTCATATAACCCAGGCTGGTCTGCATCTTGATATGTAGTTGAGGATGCCTTCAAACTTCTTATCCTCCTGCTTCCACTTTCTGAGCACTAGGATTAAAGGATATACTCCCACCCCTGATCAAGAATATATCTTATTTAGTACACTCAAAATTTTTTCAATTTAGCATACAATGAATCCAAAATGATGAATAGAGTATTTGATGTTTTTACTAAGGCTTTGAAATCTGAAGTGCATTAGGCATATATCAAATGCTTACTATCAACAAGTGCCTAGTAGTGAGACTATTGAATAATAGATCTCTACTCCCTCGTTATTCAAAATATGGTCCCTAGAGCAGTGACAATATATCACCCAGGAGAATATCATCTCAGGCTCCATCTTAAACTTAATGAATAAGAATTTGCATCAACAAGTTAATGAGGTGCATATTAAAACACATATGTACAGTTGTGAATTCCACCGCCATACTATCTTTTTGGGATAAAGGCCAAGGACACCTAAGGTGCTGTTTGAATATAAAATATAACTCTGGTTAATTTGTCATTCTCTTCATAGATCATGGCTGCGTTGTCTGAACATGAGCTAAAGTTGACAGTGGCTCAGATACTGAACTAGACACTGTGGGATCTGCTGAGCTAAAGAGATACAAGGTCTCTAATATCAGGGAACGTTCATTTATTCAAGGGTTCTTGAAAAACACTACTCCGCACAAGAAATCTAGTCTCCTTCCCCACTAAAGTCCTTAACAGAGTGGTCCATCTCAGATGGACATGTGACAACCAGGCACGAGATTGATCAAGCAGCATTCAACTCAAGAGGTTCATGGGACAGAAACAAAACAGTTGCCCTCCATTTGGATCTGGCGCATGGCAACGGTCTGGAGCAAACACTCGAGCTTTTAGGACATGAACTCAATGGCTCTTCTAAAAGGGTGCCGACCGCGTGTTTGTATAATGGGAAAGTTATAACATTTATCATGCTCAGATTCAGGAACTGTGCACTCAAGTCAAGGGAAACCTGACAGTCTGATTTCCAGGTTCCAATGACTTCGAATAGGAATTCCTATTTAAAGCAAAGAAAATAAGAAATGAGGAAGTGCCAGTCCTTGTTTCTCTGTGTAGGTGTTGACAAGCTATTAAATCATTAGGCTGTCCCTTGCCAGGAGCAGCAGAATAAATCTTGGAAGTTGACAAATGGTCGGTGGCTCTGTGTGTGCCTGCAACACTCAGAGGCACACACAAAGGGCACACTGTTTCCCTTGGTTTATCTCCTGGATGTGTAAATATTTCATCTGACATTTGGATTGGATTCTTAGCAAGGTTCCCACCAAGCTGATGGTTTTTTAATCTGCTTTCACCAGCCTACAATAAACTGTCTAACCTGTCTGCACAGTGTGGTGTGCTCGGCCCACTGGCAAACAGAACAAATGGAACCAGGAGATCCCCGACATAACTTCTTTCAGACGTCTGAAGATGAGGAATTGCACCCAAACTCTGCCTAAGCCAGAGACAAAGCTAGGAGGCACTTGCCTCACCCGGCTATACCAGCACCCACAGGCTCTTCTGGACGAGACTAGTGCCAAGAGAAGGTCACAAAACACAACTTGGGCCTGCATCCTATTAAGACAGATCTTTGGCTCAGCATAAGTATGTGCGTGCCAACGACGAGGATGGCTACAATCTCATTCATTCCGGGTTGTGTTCATGTTGGCTTCTCTTCCGTTTCAGACAAATTCCTTCAGTTGTCCAAAATATACGAAACATTGTGATAACCCAAACCACAAACTACTGGCTCAGAGAGCTCCTATACAATAAGAAATAGAAGGGACATGTTAAGTGAAAGTGACCAGCAGTAAAAGAACACTGTGAGGCTCCATTTATAGGAAATGTCCAGAATAGACAAGTTTGGAGAGGCAGAAAGTAGACAAGTTGGATGGCAGGAGCTTAACAGCTAGAGGAGTTGGAATTTCTTTCACAGGATAAAGTACTGAAATTAGGTAGTGGTAATGGTTGTAAAACTTTGTGTATAAAATTCTTTTGTTTCTCTCTCTTCTCAAACCCAATATAGGATTTCATTACATAGCCTAGGCTAGCCTTGAACTTGCTATGTAACCCAAGCTAGCTTCACAATTCTCTTATCTTAGCCTCCTGAATGCTGGAACTAGAGGTATGCACCACCATCGCTGGCTGACTTCACATTTTCAGTGGGTTGCTGGTAGGGTACACGAATTGTATATTAATAACACTGTTTTAAAAAACTAAAGAAGGGGCGTAGGTCAGTGATAGAGTGCTTTCCTGCAAGCACAAGGCTCTAGTTCAAGCACTGCATGCCTTCCAGTATGGCCAAACAATTAAAGGGTCACTACATAATTTATTTTTAACCTTTTCCCTAAAAATATTCCCATTGAGCAAATTTCTCAGCTTTGCTATTCTGTATGTTTCTTATAGAAGAAAGAGGGGAAAGACAGGCATGCAGCCTGGTACCAGGAATGTCACAGGACCAGAAGAATCTAGCTGGAATACTACAATAGTCCTCTGCCCTCTATCTGTTCGTCTCTTTGTGAGCAGCTACTGGAGAAACAACATGAAGAGACTACGCTCTTTGTACTAGAAGCCTGTGATAGTCAGGCTCTTCACACTGACTCTGAGACATTCTTGACAATTGAATTGCCGGCTGGATCCTCCCGGGATGAAAGGTAGGAATTACAATGTTTGTATTACTCCTATTCCAGTCCTTTTTTAGAAAATGGAAATTCATAGATGATATAGTTTCGTAAATGTTCGAATATTCAAAGTGAGAAGTCTACTGGGTAATTTATACTACTAATAAATATTTAAAGAACAAGGAAAGATGCAAATTTCCTGTTTCCCGAAGATGTTGGAAGCAAGAATTCTGGACAAAAATAACCAAAGCAGAAAGGTAAACAGCCTATATGTTGGGGTTTCGTCCTTAAAATGGCATCGCCTCTATGAATCCGTAGGCTTTATTAGGAGGTAGCGTTTTTGTCTCAGTGCAGATGAAGACACATATCTGCTGGTAATATTTCTGGTTTTTACTGTGGGAAAAGCTGTACACAGGAGATTCATTGTTCATTTCTTTAGACAGTGTGTTGGACAGAGAAATAACATTTGATCTTTGGAGCTAGGAAGGCCTGGCCTCAAATCCCAGCTCACATTTTTGATTCAGGCCATCATCTCTTAACAGTGTTGGAGCCCCTCTTCCTGTCTTCAGTTACCTCCCTCTCCAATTTATCCTTTATGCAGCAGCCGGGTAAACTCTCCAAAGTACAAATAAAAGCGTGTCATTCTCCTACAGTAAACCGCTTAGTGACAGCATGTCTTTGACAGTAGGGTCTAAGCTCCTTAGCATGACTCACTAGGCTGGCTTCAGAGACTGGCTTCCATACGCTCTCTGGCTGTACCTCTTCGCCCTCCACCTACCTGCCTTCAGATGATCGATTCTTTTCAGTTGCATAGAAATACACCCACATGCACTTCCTCACTTGGGTTATTATACTCTCCGAGAATCACTTGCCATCCTTCTGGGCCTGGTCCATGTGAGTCATTCTTGCATTGGGAATGGGGTCAGCAGAACGGACACAAGTCTAGGCTCAAGGGCTAGATGCTGGGGGAGTCAGGCTCCTGAGTTAGCCTGCCTTCCCTGGCTTCAGAAGCCAGATTGATTCCTGCTAAGGTATTGACAGCCATTATAAAAAGCCATTAGTTTTTAGCATAAGATTCTTTAAAATAGTTATGTAAGTAAAAAGTTCCACCAGAAGAAAAAGATATTTAGTAAGGGAATATGATTCTATTATGTCCTAGATATCTAATTTTTTTAAACAATTCTCTCCCCACCTCATTTGGAGAGAGAGCCTGGATACGTAAGCAGAAAGATAACATTTTAACACAATATTGTAACATACTCTATGCCTGTATTTGCCTTTTTCATTTCAAATATTATCTTGGAGATCCTTTCGCAATGTATTAGACTTAATCAATCCTCTACTGGTGAACAAGCATGCAGGCTGTTTTTAAACTTCTATAATGTTGCTTTAATAAACCTTTCACTGTCGCAGTGTTCCTGATCACCAGAAGGAAAATTCATTATTTTATTTTTAAAAAATCTGATTCTTTATTTTCTCCTTATTAAAAATTATACTTATTACTCTTGTTTTCTAATTATAAAAGTAATACATTCCATTTGTAGAGAACTGGGCAAGTATTTTTAAAACACAAAGAAAAACGATCATTCACATTTCAAACAATGGTGAGCAGTTTGGCAAATTTATTCATAGTACTTTTCATATATATGTACATATATATATATATATGTATATATTGCCAAAGGCCTAGTTTCAAATTTCCTGGAGAACTGTGCAATAAAACAGTAAAATGAAATAGGCTGGGCATGGTAGCACATGCTTTTAATCCCAGCACCCAGGAGGCAGAGGCAGGTGGATCTCTGTGAGTTTGAGGCCAGCCTAGTCTACATAGTGAGTTGTAGGTTAACCAGGGCTACACAATGAGACCCTCCCTCAAAAAAATATAGCTTAACACATTTGGGCTACTAACCTGTGTGAAATATTTGGTCCCATTTAATTCACAATTGACTCTATCAGGTATTTCTTTCTCATTTTACAGGTGGGGAAAACAAGGTCAAACAATTTCTCAGAGACCTAGACTCTAGTGATTTGAATTCGGTATATCAAATCCTGCTCTTAGGCACTGTACTCCCTTGCCTCTGTCAACTTCCTTACGCTAGCAAAACAGACAAGGCAAAGATCCTCTGCAATTCATTAGCAAATCTGTGGTCTTCAGAAATGCACATGCAAAAGGAAGCACAAAACCCAATATTCACTGTGATGGACTGAGGTGGCCAAAAATTCAGGACCAGTCCATAGGTCCACAAAGATGTGGAGAGAAAAAGAGAACACAGAATAGTCTTACAATGAGATACTACCAAGCTGTTGAGCAAACAGAACTAGATCTATATGGATAGATCTCAAAAGCAACATCAGAGGCAAGAGAGATGGCTCAGGAGTTAAGAACACTGGCTCTGCCACTTATTCATTCTGTCAGCTTGGGCAAGCCATCTGTGAAATGGGGACGATAATAGAGGTGCTGGGAGGATCAGATGAGTAAATATATTAAAGAAGCCTTGAAGAGTGATAGGCACAAAGCAATCCCTCCGTGACTGCTTGTGAGTCACCACGCTTCTTGGAGCACCTCCTTGTTTTCATGCATTGTTGTATGGATGGTGTGGGGGTGGAGGGAAGCATCTGACAATTTTTGTCCTTCAGTCTAGGCCAGCTGTGGAGAAAGGTAAGTGTGTGGATTGCACTGCCATATATCAAGGTCTTTTTTTGTGTGTCGGGAACTATAAGAACTCAGAGAAAAGAATGATAAGCTGTTGAGGGGTTGGATGTGTGGGATGAGTTTTACAGAGGACACGGGAGTTGGAGCCTGAAGGGAATGAAGAGCAGAGTTTCACTGAACAATCAAATAGAAGACTGTTCCCAGAAAGGATCGTCTTGGTCAAAGGTATGGCTGGAACTATGGTTCAGGGAAGACACTCGACTAGTAAAGTGGGAAGAACAGATGAGGGTCCAAGTATACAGAGGAGCCTGTGGACTTTGCAAATATTTATGAACCTGTGAGCTTTGGGAATGTCTGTATGTGTACATGTGTAAACACTGGTATTTGAGGCAGGGGGAACATGTTTCAAGTTGTGTTGCTCAAAAGTAAATGACAAAAAGGATGGGTTCTACATTAGAAATGGAAAGGAAGCCAATCAAGTTGCCCTGATTCCTCCCCATCCTCACCTCACAACCCCCATTAATCATCTGTTCACCCACTTGCCCAATTGGATGACTGGGATCCTTGGTGACACTTCCTACTCTTTCATTCTCGTATTTACTACCAAGCTTTGTTGTTTCTAACTCTAAAATTCATCAGCAATCTAGATGATCATAAAAGCCCCTCTCCTGTTCTTTCTGGTTTCGGTGGTACTGCCCTCTCTGATCTTTTCTCTATAAAACCCCAAAGTGAGCACACACACACACACACACACACACACACACACACACACACTGCTGTGGACTTGATTTATATCCCCGTGTACCTGGCTGCTGAATTCATATGTCCTAATTCTTTGTACATCCACTTTTAGAGTATGGAAGTAAGGATGGCTAAGGAGGTTAATAAGGGGTGTGTGATCTGAGAATGCCATTAACCTTTAATCCCAGCATTCAGGAGGCAAAGGCAGGTAGATTTCTGAGATCATGCCAGCATGGTCTGCATAGTAAGACCCTGTCTTCAGAAACAAATGTATGTCCTTATAAGAAGAGAGAGCAGAGAGGACTCTGCCACATAGCACCGAGGAAAGGCCATGGGAACATGCACTGGGAAGGCAGCTATCTGTAAGCTAGAGGGCAAGCTGACTATGCTGGCATCTTGATCTTAGACTCCCAGCCCCCAGAACTGTAAGTAAACAAATTCCTGTTGTTTATGCCATGGCATCCTATGGCATTTTGTTATGGCAGCCAGAGATGGTGATACACTTGGTTTTAGCTCCATCACTGTCAGTGGTTTATATACTATGTTGTGTCATTTTCCCTAATTGGTTGTCTGGTGCAGCTTCTGCCTTTCTACTAGGCCATAAACTCCTTCAAGTCATGGATCATGCCCCCGCCTTTTTGAGACAGGCTTTCTTGGTGTAGCCTTGGCTGGCCTCTAACTCAGAGATCCACCTGCCTCTGCCTCCAAAATGTTGAGCTTAAAGGCATGCACTACCACTGCCTGGCTTGGATCATGCATTTTAACTAACAGGAAGCACCTACACCCAAGTTGGGGCCATAGTGGTAATCAGTGAATGCTTCCAGAAAAACCAGATGCAACCTCACAGGAAATATGCTCAGTATTCATAGTGAAAAGGCCTGGAATTGGTGTCAGCTGTCACAGATGCTGTGTCTCCAAACAAATTAGCATGTTTCTTCTTTTCTATCCATTTGTTTCTTTACTGTGTTGCTTCTTCCTCCCTTATGGAGTTTTAGTTAAGAGAAAATGGAATCCCGTCGTTTCAGAACCTTTGTGATGAAGCACAGAACCTACCTGAACTTTTTGATGCAGGAGTTCCTGGGCTCAAAGTCTAGACATTATACTTCCTAACCCTGGTTGCCATCACTAAGTTGACATGAGGCATTTTCTACCCACAGTACACTCCATCATAGCCTCCCTGCAAAGTGCTTCTGAGGAGCACTGATGGTTTGAAAGTGAAGAGAGAGAGAGAGCTGAGTCATCCTGCTCGTTCAAGAAGCCCAGATAATTTAGCTTTGCAAAAGTCCATGTTCTTTGTGCCATACTACAAGGCTTCTCAAAAGGATAAAGCTTAGCATTTAGAAGAGTGGCTCTCAACCTGTGAGTCACGACACCTTTAATAAACCTCTATCTTCAAAAATATGATTCATAACAGTAGCAAAATTACAGTTATGAAGTAGAAACAAAAATACTTTTATGGGGGCCAGCACAACAGGAAGAACTGTATTAAAGGGTCATAGCATTAGGAAGGTTGAGAACTATTGCTCTAGAAAGATTAACTTCCTATATGAGACTTAACAGGACTCTGATGCACCAGGACAAAAAAGTCCTTGCTTTTCTTTGGGAAAACAGGAAGCTAATGTCTTAGTGCTCAAGTAAGTCAAGGCTGGTTAGAATCAGCTATTTAGAATGGACCTTGACCCAAGAGATAGCACACTACTTCATTGGGCTAAGGGCGAGGGCAAGGATAGAGGAGCATTATTTACTGTTGCATTTGTAGCACCCCACACTGTGACCAGCTCCAGGAGGCACTCAATAGCTTTGTGAGTTGAGTTTACCCAAGGTAGCTCAGGGGCTGAACGAGCTTCTAGTCTGTGGCCTGGTATTGTGGTCACCAGAAAGGAGTGGCTATGGAGGATTAGGCCTGAAAGCACCCGTTGCATAGCTGCTAAGCTTTAGAACTGAAGATGTAAATTTTGTTACATTTCCTAGTCTACAATGAAATAAGATTCCCTGAGAGGAATTTTCCCAAAGACTTGATTCAGACACCCAATAAAAGGGCTACAAGTGGACCTGCATATAATTTGCAAATGGTTTACGTTGAGCGACATTCTCTGTTATCTATTCCCTGGTGATTTTCAAGGCAAAAAATTTACTACTTCTCTAAAGGTTATTGCATAATTTATAAAAATAATAAAAATTTATCTTCTTCTTCTTCTTAAAAAGAGGCTAAGCATTACTGCATTTCACTGTCAAGGCAGTGCAGACAACTCCTATCTTTATTATTGCCATGTAAAATGTTTGATCAATCATGTTTAGGTTCTACTATAAAACTTAAAATGCGAGCTCTACCTATCCATATTAGCTAAAATGACTGACATTCTTAGAACACCAAGCTTTATGTCATCCACACTAGGGCTGGCCCATTCAAATGGCATTTCGTCTTTGGAATCCAACCAACGACAGGCCCTCCAAATAGGAAGCGTCAGTGAGGACCGAAAGCCAAGGCAGTTTCCCCCTGCTGCGCACAAGCACGGTCAAGGTCCAGTGGCAGTCACTCTTCTCGAGAGCAGGGAAGGCTGGGGTGACAGAGAACAGAACTGTGAACACCCGTTCCTAACTCCCAGGCGGAAGTTTGGCTTTGTAAGCTGATCCTTGACAGGGCAGTAATTTATAAATGGAAAGAGATAATGGGTCTCATCATTCGGCAAGCATGTATTGAGGGCCTGCTATGGGCAGGACACTAGATAAGCATCACAGCTTAATAAGGAGAACTTTCAAATCCACCAGGCCTTTGCTTGTCATTGCCTTAAAATATCATGTCATGCATTTGAAAATGACAATGTAATCATGACAAGCAAATCCAAACGCAACACCACTGCGACTTGTATTTGCCTTCTCCCGCTGATGATAAAAAGAACCGCAAACTTTAATGAGCTTTGCACAGCCTGTTCCATTGGCTTGGAATTCCCTTCCCTTTCTCCCGGCTGCTTCCTGAAATACTACCTACCCTGTCATATACAGTTCAAATAACATCTCCTTTGTGAACCCTTCTGACACCCCCTGAGCAAATGAATCATTCTCCTTTAAACGTGCACAGATCTCTTTGCAAGGATTCGCTACTCACATGCTCTATTTGTGATTTCGTACCCTTTACTCTGAGATCTGTAAGTAATGACCAACCCCTTATTCTTCTTGATATCCCCAGCACAATGCCTGTACGTGGCACCAGTCTGGAAATGATTGCTGACGCTGTCTAGTCAACATAAAAAAAGACATCTACCAATATGTTACAGAGCATGTCAGAGGAACGTAACAAGGCCCTGCACATAGTATATGCTCACAAAAGTCTTGTTGATTTTGAATGCAGTAAATATGGCATTTCTCTTAGGTCAAGGCTATACACAAGATTCTGGCTGACCTTCTATAGTGCCATGACAGCAGGCACCAGCCCTACATAAATGTCTTTGTAATGTTTCAGGCACAGACCATTACGTGTGCCTGAAAGTTGTCGCCTCTGCTGCCCTACCCGAGGGCATAAAATAGTCTACTGGCAGTCTCTTCTTTGGGCTAAGGAATTTGCGATGGAAGTGCCTTGTCTAGTGCTTTTGGATGAGAAAAAAAATATACCAGAGGCCACCTGAAACTCGACACCCTTCAGAGGACTCAGTGATAATTCTTACACTTCCCTAACAATCATGATCTGGACTCCAATGAGACTCAGAATGTAACAAAAGGTCCCGAAAAGAACCAAAAGAATACAATTTAAATTGTACCTTATAATCACAGCAGGACAATTCCTAACATCTCAGGGTTATTAATTTGCTATTCACGAAGGCACTATGTGGGACAAATGTAAATAAGGCAAAGATCAGCAAATATTAATTAACATCAAAGAACTAAATAATTTTGAAACATGGCCTTTAGTCATAGCCACTTGGAAAAATCTCCTGTTTTCTGAATGTGGGGAGCAAACCTCTTTTTTCTTCTAAAAACAGATGTATACAATAACATGTTTTATAGTTTGAAAGTTCTGCTTTTATAAGAAATATGCCTATCTCATAGTCCCTTTAGTATATAGTCACCAAAGATCCTTTCCCCTCAACACAGGCACAAAAAATGGCCAATCGATCCTATATTTGCTAGAAACCCATTAGATGGGTGCCAGACTTCCCAGAGCATTCTGGTTAGGAGTAACTGGGATGAGGGGCTAGGGACACAGCTCAGTGGTAATGTGCTTACCCAGCAAGTACAAGGCCCCAGGTTTGAACCCTGGCACCAAAAAAAAAAAAAAAAAAAAAGCAATTAGAGCGACCTTTGACTTTCTTGTTAAGAACCCAGGATGTTTCACAATTCACGGACAACTGAGTGAATTCTTGTTTAGTGTTGGTGGTTGAACGAATTAGGTAGAAGGACACTTCTAAATTCTGTTGAGTTTAGCTAAAACAAAGACTAAGCCTTGCTTTCAAAACAACATGCTATTTGAACAGTAAAAGCCTCTAGAGTCCTGAGATAAGCACAGTTTCTCAGTGGAATCCCCTCCGGCCTGGGTCAGCCTGCAGAGGCATGGGCGGGAGAAGGACAACGCCAATACAAATGGAACTATACGCGAAGGAAGCAAAAGGAGGGCCAGAACAGTGGGTGAAAAGTTAACTGACTTCGCTTAGACCACCATATTAAAACCAGATGTGGCTAAACTGCTGGATGAGAAAAACTGGTGTTACCGATAGCGTGAACAAACCCTTTGTGCTCTCCTCCCAATACAGTATCATTACAGGGCGCTGGAGGTGTCATTTTCTTTCATTCCACATGTAGCACATTCTCAACAAGTTAAACCGTTTCTAATCTTGTGTAATTAGATAGGTCTCGCTACATCCCTCAGTTGAAGGATTTTATGAGCTCTCTTGTTCTGTCTCCCTTTTGTGACAGCTTCTTTGGGGCTGGAAACTAACATTTACTAACATTTCTTCCCTTCTGGCACCTGTCAGCTGGATGGGCTCTGGGAAAAGGAGGATGGGGAGGGAAGGAATGCAATGCCTACTCCCTCCCTGCCAGCTTGGTATTAGAGCCCTCTTTGTCTCTACAAGAGCTTGCTCGCTTCTGGAAAGTGCTATTAAGTATACATTCAAAATAAACAATGGGGAGAGGGATGAATAAAATGATGATCTTAATTTTTTATTTATCATAAACTTCAAGTTCCTTTATTTACTAAATGTAAAGCCTGGGTGAGGTGCTTGCCAGAGATGGAAGCTCTTTCATACAGCCCCAGGGTGACCCACCCTACAAAGTGCTGAGGCTCAGCTCTTTGATCTCACTGGCCAGGCACTCTGGGCAGAGCCCACCACTAGCTACAGGGACCCCAGCATGACTGCCTTCTCTTTCTTTGGGAGCAGAGTTTGAGGAGCCATCGGACATTTGACATCAGAATCAAAGGCTGTATAAACACACGGGCTTTTACTTCAATGCAGAAATAATAATCGCCCTTTGGAATGGAAAGTTTTGCCTTCAAAAGGCTTTACGGCTTTCCCCCAACGAGAGCTTTTCTGGGGTCATTTCTTGACCATTCTGTGACGTCTTTGTGAGGTCGCTGACTGGCAAATGCTCTCCATGTGTCGACGGGGAAATCCAGAATTAAGGCCGATTTATGCTTCTATGCGGTGGGACTTGTGCATGATTGATTATATGCAGGGCCTGACCTCCTACCACAAAATTCTTTGCTTTTTGTCCTATAATGAGAAAAGACAACTGAAGGAGTGCAGTATATAACAGAAATGGATGAGTGACAGGGCCACCTGACGTTCCCTAGTACTTTACAGTTTATAAATCGCTTTCAGAGTTGCCCTTTCATGGATAGGCAGGGTTCACTCCTATTTCACCAAAGCAACTGGATGGCAGAAATAAGAGCCCGAGTTGGCACTGACAGAGGCCTGAATTTCTCACACCAGGGCGGGGCCACCGAGGCGAGCGCTGTGCCTTCCAGGAATAGTACTGGGCGCCCGGGAGAGACTCCTTGTAGATGGTCTGGATCGGAGATTAAGTTGGGTTCTCTTTGCATTCCATTTAGCAGTTTGCTCATGCTTTCACTACAGATCAGGCTCAGGAATTCCTCTGCCAGCTGAGAATCTGAATGTTGCTTTGGCTGGGAGACAGTATCTTATTTATTCCCATAAATCCCTTCCCCCTCTTGAACCTGATTACTTTCACCCTAAAATGGAAAGGGTGGGAGAATGATGTGAACATTTGGGTACTGGACTGAAGCCACCCTTGGCAGTGTTTGTTCATCTCCGAGACTCTCCCCACCATTGACTCTAGGCCAGTGACTCACCCAGAGTAACACACAGTCCCTGTTGCCTTCATAAATTAGTTCCTCAAAAGTGCTGCTGAGGAAACAAAGCAAGCGAGAACTGCAAAGGCTGCCCGAAACAAGGCCAGCCCATTTCCAAGGAGAGGATGAAGATGTGACTGCAGGGCACGCAAGTGCTCTGTACTTTACAGATTTCCGCTCCAGTTCCGCATTGGAGGCCCGGGCCTCTTATGTCCAAGGGGAGGTTTGACATGAGGAAGTCCGCTCAGCTCAGCCTTGCTCACTGGCTGGCAATCTAAGGGCTCAGCATCCCTGGCAGAGGGAAGGCAGTCCCCAAATGGAGAGGGAGAGAAGGGAGAAGCAGCTGGCTCAGATGATGCCTAGCCCACCAGTCCATCCCTCAGTGAGCAGGCTCATTTTGCACACATAGAGGTTTCTTCTGGTCATTGCTCTGGTTGCCATGAAGCACAGGAAAAATGTAAAGATAAGGGAAGTCCGGCGGGGGCACACATCTGTAAAGAGGCTTGCAGGTGTTCCTTTCTGGAAGTGTCCATATGAGGAATAACACACAGGATGGCTCTGCCCAGCACCCAGAAGCCACTTGGTTACAGGCAGCATGGAGACTTTCACTTACACCTTCTATTTATAGTCTCAAAATGAAATATGTAAGTGGGAGGCCCTGATTAAAGAATGGCCATTTGTAAATGCACGTGGGTTTGTTTTCTACACTTCCGGACAGCCGACTCAGCGATACTTTGAGGAGCCCTAATCAATAGAGGGAGGTTAATTACTCACCAGCC
The DNA here is from genome assembly GCF_014885135.2 of Alexandromys fortis. NCBI lineage: Eukaryota > Metazoa > Chordata > Mammalia > Rodentia > Cricetidae > Alexandromys > Alexandromys fortis. The sequence continues at coordinate 605,392 of NW_026068200.1, forward strand.
TGGAGACAGGAGGGGAAATGTGCACGCTGTTTCCCCTCAGGTGGACTTAGAATTCTTGTCTGTTTAGACTGGAGGAGACTACAAAGTGTATTCTAGTTAAACCCTGAAGACCTTGAAGAGGACTCTGGAAGAATTGGATGTTGTCTTGAGTCACATGAGCTGGTAGAAAATTACATTTGAAAAAAACAACAGGTCTCTGGTGCTTTAGCCAAATGGTTTCTGTCCATCCTCCAGCCCTGCACCTTTAGAGAGCTCCAAAGGTATCTACCATGTCATAGTCTGTCCATTTCAATTGCTATCCTAGGACAACGTTGGGAAGCTCAGGGCCGGAGCACACCCTTGACCACTAGAGAGGCCACGATTATTCTTGTACTACTGAGCTTCCTGGGAACGACCACAGTGTCTGTAATTTGTCCTTGGCTCTGCAGGAAATGGAAGGGAAACAGGGAGAACCATGCATCCAGGCCAGCAAGGCTGCCGTGAAGGCGAACAGCTGCTCACAAGTCGCGCTTTATTTTTTCACTTTCTTCATAAAAAACCTCTTTCACCAAAAGCTGTGTAATGGCTGCAGGTACGGCTCAGTGGTAGTAAACTGGCCAGCATTCATGGAAGTCTAGGTTCTATCTCCAGCAACCACCCCCCACTGCCCTGTGAGATTGGATATATTTTTAGTAGATGAGGTGTTGTTTTCATATGAAAGCACTGTAGAATCAAGCTAAAGAACATATCCTCTGGGCTGGGAGAGGGTAGGGAGACACTGGCCAAAGGATGTCAGGTAGGAGGAAAAAACACCATTTCCAACTTAACACTAACTTGCTGTGTACTTGGAAATTGCCAGAAGAGCAAATCTGAAATGTTTTCATCACAATTTTTCTGCAGGATTCAACCTGAAAAATCTTAGAAGAAAAGAATTCCTCTCCAGTTCTCATTTTAAAATAAGATATAATTGATATGTACAAATGCTTAATATTTATATATAAATCACATTTGTATGTAATTTCTACATTAAACACTTAGTATATATGTAAATCATGGAGCCTAATAGTAGAATACATAGCTGTAAACCTTCCATTACCCTTGACAGTCAAATGACTATGACCAACTACACTGAAGTAGCCGCTCCCCCACATCCTACCCTCACCCCATCACACTGTATGCTAACGTAATATCTGATACAGGAAGTCCTTTCGTACTGCTCTGGAAGAATGCCTTGGCTTTTCTTTGCATACCTATACAAAATTTAGAACCAGCTCATCAAATTTCATGAAAGGCTCTCTAAGATTTTTGATAGGCATTACAATAGCTATATTGATTGCTTTAGACTATCTATTGATTGTAAAGGATAGCTTTACAATATTGAGTCTCTCTACCTCTGAACAAGACACAGCTCTTTATCTTGATAGCATTTTATAATTTCCTCCACAAAGGATCTTTTGCACATAGTTTGTTTGATTTATTCTTGACACCCTCCTATTTTTACTGCTGTCATAGTTTTAATTTTACTTTTGATTCTCGTGGCTGCTGTAGAGACATGACACTGATCTCTTTACATTCTCTCTGAAATGTATATCAATCAGACTTCCATCTAGCTCCCCCGTGACTACTCTGTTGCTTAGTGCAATAGTCAATTTTCAGTTCTTATCTTGCTGGATTTCTCAGCAGCATGTGACACAGCTGGCCACAACCTCCTCTTTGAAACACCTCTGTCACCTGGCTTCCAGAACTTTACACTCCTGATTTTCCTTCTCCCTCTCTGTTTTTCTTCTGCTGCTTTCTGTCTGATTTGCTGGTTCTCGTTTCTTCTCAGAGCTCAGTCGCTAGACGTCACCTCCTCTTTGGCTCTACATAGTCCTTGGTGATCTCGCTCATCTCGTCGTTTTAAAGTTATCCGTATGTTAACTCCCAGTTTTATAACGCTAGTCCAGCTCACTGTCAAGAAATAGCTAGATAGCTGTACTTCTCCCTGTTATCAACTTGACATCTCCAACTCAGTATGTCCAGACTGAACTCTTTAACTTTTCATTTGAAACTGTGCCTCCCACAGTCTTCTCTAGCTCAGTTGCTTACTCCATAATTCGAGTTGCTCAGAGAAATCTTTGAGACCTTTCATTCCCTCAGCCCACATACGATGTGTTAGAAAATCCTACTCATTCTACCTTTGAAAATATGTATGGATTCCCATGACTTCTCATGATGTACTTAGGTTATCCCAGTTCAAGACATCATAATTTTTTAAAAGTGAGTTTATTAAGCTATAATCTCTACAGCATAAAACTCATTCATTTAGCCTTTTAATGTATTTACAGCACTGTATAACCCTCACCACAACCTAATTAGAGACTATGTTGGTTTCCTGTAAAGGAAAGCAGTATCTATTAGCAGTCGCTCTTCACTGTACCTCTCTCTGCCCCGAGCGGCTTTAGGCAAATCCTAATCTACCGTTGCTAAAGTATGTGGTCTTTCCACGCAGCGCTCCGTTACTCCTTATTACCAGTCCACAATACTCCATTTGTGTAGGAATGCTTTCTTTTTCTATTATACTCTAAAACAATTCTTAAGTTTAAATATATTTTGACCATATTCTTCCTCTCCCCTAAGTCCTTCCAGATCCCTACTCACCTAAGTTCTTTCTCAAAAAAAAAAAAAAAACCAACACAATAACAAAACCCAAGAAAATAAAGTAAAGCCACGTCCAAAAAGAAAAACAACAACAGTGGAAAAATCACAACCTACCAAATTGTAACCAAATAAGGGGCAGACCCGTGCACCCACTCACACCCACCAAACCAAACCAAAACAAACAAGCAAAGAAAAATGTAGAGTCCATTTTATGTTGGTCAACTACTCCTGAACGTGAGGCCTGTCTGAAGTGGCTGATGTACACAGTGTCATTCTATCCGAGAAAACTGATTTTCTCTTCCAGCAGGTATAAGTGACAGTGCAGTTGTTAACCTTTACCCAAGTGTCATTTATTCATTTTTTAATATATAGCAAAATAAAATATAGTGAGATAAGACAAAAACTATCACTTCAGAGTTGGACAAGAAGCTCACAGAAGGAAAGAGCCTGGCAGTGGTGGCCTTTAATCCCAGCACTCCAGAGGCCGAGGCAGGGGGATCTCTGTGAGTTCCAGGCCAGCCTGGTCTGCAGGGTTGGTTCCAGGACAGCCAATGATACACAAAGAAATCTTGTCTTGAAAAGCCAAAAATTGGATGCCATTATAAATACAGAGAGGACCCGGTGCAGACCCATGAAGGTCCCGTGCCTGCTGAGTCAGTATGCGGGCTCATGTGAGCTTTGCTCGTGTTGACTTAGAGGGTCTTGTTTTCTTGGTGTCCTCATGTTTACACTGGGTAAACAGCTAGGGGTGGAACTGCTGACTCACAGGTTTAACCTTTGGAAGAACAGCCAGACTGCTCGGAAGCAGCTGTGATAGGATGTTGCCACTGGCAGCACCTGAGGATTCTGTTTTCCCCTAGGTCGGCTCTTACTAGTTACTGTTTTTCATTTTGATTGTCTCATCCTAGTGGATGTGAAATGATATCTCACACGGGGTTTGGCACCACTAACACCTTTTCATGTTCTTCCTGGCCATTTGAATAGACTGGGTAAAGTTTTATTAGATTTGTTTACTCATTCATTCATTCACTCACGTGTATGTGTGTCTACTCATGTGCAGATGTGCCATGGTGCATGTATGGAGATCAAAGAAAAGTTGTGGGAGGTGGTCCTTGCCATGTGGGTCCTGAAAGTCAACTCAGGTTGTAAGGCTTGGTGGCAAGTGCCCTCACCTGCTGAGCCATCCTGTCAACCCTTTGTATAGATCCTTTTGAGAAAGATCTTTCAGATTCGTCCATTTTGAATTATTTTTCTTTTCATAATGAGTTGTAATAGTCCTTTACATATCAAAGACACAGATCCCACAACAGATACATGATTTCTAAATATTCCCACCTAGTTTATAGGTCGAATCTCTATTTATCTAAAGATACTACTTGTTTTTTTTTCCTGTTTTAAAATTATTTTTATTGAGCTCTACATTTTTCTCTGCTCTCCTCCCTACTTCTCCCCTGTAACCAGAACGTTTTGAATCCTGGTATAGTTCCATTTATTGTATCTTTTATTAGAGCTTATGTTTTTGGTATTGTGCCTAAAACTACAGTGTAATATACAGCAATGAAGATTCATATTCATAGCTTCTTCTGAGTTTTACAGTTTCAGCTTTTACATTTAGAGTTTTGATATGTTTTCTGTTATTTGGAAAAAACAATGTGAATCCATGGTCCAATTCACTTTTTTTACATGAGTACCATTTATTAATATATTATTTTCTCTTTGCTGAATAATCTTAATATCTATTTTCAGATCCAACTGACTCTAACTACGACTTTATTTCTGGATTGTCAGTTCTTTGTATTGCTCTTTAGGACCCCCTCATGACATAACAGTAGCACTATAGGTTTTGAAATCTCTATGTAATGATGGCATCATGAAAGTCATTAGGAAACAATCTCCCTTCCTTAACATAAGGACTGTTTTTGATTCTTCTGTAAATGTGTTAGGATACACCAGGGATGGCCTGTCCTTGGAAAGAGAGGATGGACCTTTCTTTGGAGGGAGGCTTTTCTTTAATAGTCAGTTCTGAATACACCTATTCTGATTTTCTATTTTTTTTCTTTTTGGTTTGTCGAGACAGGGTTTCTCTGTGGTTTTGGAGCCTGTCCTGGAACTAGCTCTGTAGACCAGGCTGGCCTCGAACTCACAGAGATCCGCCTGCCTCTGCCTCCCAAGTGCTGGGATTAAAGACGTGCGCCACCACCGCCCGGCCTGATTTTCTATTTTTCTTGGGTCCTGAGCTTTGTTAGCTTGTGTCCTTTGAGAAATGTGTCCATTTTATCTAGGCAATAGAAGGTGTAAACTTATAATTGTCTATAACATTCTTTTAGCTCTGGTTATTTCTGTAAACTCATAATAATGTCTTTGTTTTTGATCCTGATTTTAGTCTTCTTTCCATTAGTCAATCTGTTAGTTTTATAAAATAATGAACTTCTGGTTTTGTTGAATTTCTTTATAGTGTTTTCTATTTTTTAACATTTATTTCTACTCTTATTTATTTTTGTGGTGCTGGGGATCAAACCCATGGCCTTGTGGTTATTAGGCAAATGTTCTACTACCAGTCTTCTCCTATAATATCTATTTCCTTCCTTCTGCTTGCTTTGTGTTTAGTTCGTTCTTCTTTTAGAGACTTTGGAGGTGGAAGTAAAGTATTAATCTGATGTCTGGCTCTAAAATTTTTCTTACGTTTATTTTATATATTTTTATAATTTAAAAAACATTTATTTATATGTTTTGCTTTGCCTGCATGTATGTGTGCATACCACATAGAAGAAGAAAGAAGAGGACATCAGATCCCTTGGAACTGGAGTTATGGATGGTTGTACACCACCATATGGATCCTTGGAACAGATTCTTGGCTTCTTTGAAAGAGCTATAATCACACTTACTTTTAGTCTATCTCTCCAGCCCTGTCTTCTTTAAATATATACATACCAAACCTTAAAAATTATTTTATAATTTTTTGGAGGGGTGCTATGTATTTCTGTGTATCTTGTATATTCAGTGCTTGTGGAATCCAGAAGAGGGCACTGGATTCTCCGGGACTATAGTTACGATGGTTGTGAGCCGCCATTTGAATGCTGGAGATCAAACCCAGGTCCTTTGCAAGAGCAATCAGTGCTCTTAATTGCTGAGCCAACACTCCATTTCCCCATTTAACATAAGTATTTATAGATACAAATATCTGACTCTGCTTTAACTGCATCCCATAAATATGATATGTTTTCATTTCCATTTCCCTGAAAATAGTTTAAACTTTTTATGATTTGTTCTTTGACACATTATGTAGAAATTTGTAGTTTAATTTTCAAATATTTGTAAATTCCTCATATTTTTTTCTGCTACTGATTTCAACCTTCATTCAGTTGGAGCAGAGAACATAGTTTGTATAATTTCATTGGTTTAATTAAAAAATTGTCAATATTTATCTATTTATTTATGTGTATTTGTGCACTTCCATACTATGGCACACATGTGGAGGTCAGGGAACAACTTGCTGTAATCTAACACCATGTAGGTGTGGGGAATTAAACTTGGCATCAAGTAAGGCTAGAGAGATGGCTCAGAGGCTAAGAGCAATTTGTTGCTCCTCCAGAGGACCTGGGTTCAGTCTTTAGCACTTTGTATTAGAGGTCTAGAAGTTCCAGCACCTTTTTCCGGCTTCCTTGGGTACCAGGCATCCAAGTGGTATATAGACATATATGCAGACAAAACATGCATAATGTATAACATGTGAATAAGTTAAAGTAAAAATAGATAAATTTCAAAGAGGTTGGCAGCAAGATACTTGCTAAGGCATCTCAGTGGCTCTTTCATTCTTCTGTGCTATATTATTATGGTTTAGCCCTATGGTGCATTCTAGAGAATGTTCCACGTACACTTAAGACTGTCTATTTTGTTTTCTAGTAGAGTGTCCACAGACGTTCCAGGTCTCATTAGTTGGCAGTGTTGCTCAGTCTTTTATTCCCTCTATCTACATATATAAATATACATATATATATTTACTTGATAACCATTAATAGGGTACTGAATCCTCACATTATTCTTTGTATCTTTCTTCTTTCTTCCCTATCCATTCTGTCAGTTATTTTATTAGGTTGTTTTGAGGGTTCACTGTCAGGTACCTACATGTTTTTGTTGTTGTTGTTACTGTTGGTTTTTGTATGCTTGTTTGTTTTCTTTGTTTTTTTTTTTTGTTTGTTTGTTTTTTTGAGATAGTCTTGCTATGTAGCTCAGGTCAGCCTTGAATTGTGGCGCTTCTGGCTCAGCTTCCACAGTGCTTGGATTCCAGGTGTGTACTGACTGTGTGTTCATGATGAGCTGACCTTTTCTCTTTGCGGTACCAAGGATTGCACCTAGGTCCTCATACATGCTAGACAAGCTCTCTGCCATCGAGTTACATCCCTAGCACTCTTTTCTCATCTTCAAATGTAAGACAGGCTGGCCTTAAACTCACCGTGGAGCCCAGAATTTGCAATCCTCCTGCCTCAGTTTCTGAAATAGTTGGGATAACAAGACTTGCACCACCAGGTTTGGTTGGCTTTACCCTTTTTATCATCGTGAAATGTTTATTTATATTCCTAGCAATACTTCTCTTATAAAGTCTATTTTTTACTTTGTGTATTCAATGTGTTTTTTTTTTAGAGTTGTTGCTTACATAGCTCATCATTTTCCTCTTCCTTTTACTTTCAATATATTTGTATTTCTACAAATCTAACACCATGCAGGTATGGGGAAGTGTTTGGATTTCACTTTATAAAATAGCAGTCTGACAATATTTGCCTTTAGATTAGACCATTCACCCATTGTTATTCATTCTTTGCCATTTTGTTTATTTGTGTGTACATGAGTGTGTGGGTGCATATGGGTGCCCACACATGTAGAAGCTGGAGGTCACACTCAGGTATTATTTGTTAGGCACCATCAATCTTGTCTCTTGAGACATGGTCACTCACTGTCCTGGAGTTTCCTGAGTAGGCTAGGGTGGCTGTCTAGTGAGCTTTAGGATCCTCCTGTCTCTACCTCCCTGATAACAGCCATACTGGGCTTTTCTTTTTTCCATGTGTCCTGGGGATCAAACTCAGGTCCTCATGCTTACATGGCAAGTACTTTACAGACTGAACTATTTCTCCACCCCTACATACTATCCACTGCATTTTGATTTTTGTTTTGTATATGCCATATTTCCCTGTTCTGAGTTTTGATTATTTTCTTTTTACATTAGGTAGTTACTATATGATTTAAAATTTATTTTCATCATTTAAAGGTTAAATTTGAGTTCCCTTCTTAGTGACTTCTTTAGGGCTCACAATTAACATTTTAATTTACTAGAAAGAACTTTAGATTTATGCTGCCTTAGTTTCAGTGAAATATAGGCACTGTATATAACTTCATTGCACCCTCCTCTTTTCGGTGTTATTACTACATATGCATATGCACATACTTATGTAAATTATGAGCCTAACAAAACATTACTTCTTTATTACTTTATATAATTTTATGCCTTTTTAAAAGGTTGGGAGAAGGAGATTGAATATGTATTTTTAGTGTTCATTATACTAATATTCTTATTTACTCTTTAGGTTGTTTTCATTTCTTAGTCTGGATTTGAGTTACCATCTGGTGTCATTTCCTTATTGCAACAGAGCTTTGTTCTTATTCTTTTCCTTTGTGTTATATTATTATTAATTATATTATATTTTTCTGTTTATAATCCTAACAATATAATTGTTTTATGCAATTAATTTTTAAATAAGTCAAGAGAGAAAAGGGGACGAAATATGCAATTTTATTATCTTTTCATATTAACCACATAATTACCTTTACTAGTATTCTATATTTTTCATATGGATTCAGATTACTGCCTGGAGTTACTTGCTTGCATTCTGAAGAACCTCGTTTAGCAATTTTTAAAAGAAGGTATCCTGGCAGTGAACTCTGTTCTCGTTTAAACTGGGACTGTCTTTATCACTTTTATATTTTCTTATCTACATTTTTCTTTTCCTTTTAATTAATGTAAAAATTACACTTGTTTATGGGAGATACAGTGCAATATTTCAAAACACATGCACAACCTGCACTGATAAGATTGAAGTAACTAGCATCTCCATCTGTTTATTCTTTTACGTTTGACACTGTCACTTTGCTGTCTGTTAGTTCTTAATAAAATACACAATAAGTTATTGTTAACTGTGATCACCTCACAGTACTGTAGAACACTGAAACTTATTCTCATCTATGTTCTGGAGGTACCCATTACCTAACCTCCCTCTATCTTCCTATCTCTTGTATTTCCTAGCCTCTAGTAATTACCATTCTATTTTTAGAATTTTTTAATATTTTAATTTTTTAAAATTATGTTACAACATATCAGGTTTGATATGGGATTTTCATTCATACTTCATTTTGACTGATTCCCCTCCTCTTGCTCTGCCTCCCCCCATCCTCCCCCCACCCCTCTTATACTTTTGCCCCCAGTACTTGTCCTTCTACTTGTTGAATGACGGCAGGCAAATGTTGACAAGGCAGAGGCAGAAGGGTTTTTTTTTTGGGGGGGGCTACTTTTTTAGTTTTTATTGAGCTATATATTTTTCTCTGTTCCCTTCCCTTCCTCTCCCCTCCCCTTCTACCCTCTCCCATGGTCTTGGGGGGCTACTTCTATAAAGCATGGCGTCAGTATTTGATGGGGAATGCACAGACTCTGTAAATTGTTCCCGTATTAAGCTGTGTTCCATTTTAATTGTATTTTATATGTGTGGGCACAGGTATGCAGTGGCGCATGTGTGGCGGTCAGGGAACAACATGCAGGAGTCAGTTTGCTCTGCCTTTTGGGTTCCAAGCACTGAACTCAAGTTGTCAGGCTTGGTGGCAAGTGCCATCTCACCTGCTTAAGGGCATTTTTAATAATACTGATTCTTTTAATCCATGAGCAGTGAAGTTTTTCATTTTTCACATCTTCTTCTATCACTTTGTCTTTTTATTTTTCTTTCGAGACAGGGTTTCTCTGTAGCTTTCTCTGTCCTAGAACTGGCTCTGTAGACCAAGCTGGCCTCAAGCTCACAGAGATCTGCCTGCCTCTGCCCCCTGAGTGCTGGGATTAAAGGCGTGTGCCACCACTGCTCACTTTGTCTTTTTAATCAATATTTCTAATGTCAATTTACAAGTCTTTTACTTCCTTGGTGAATTTATTCCTTAGGTATTTTATTTTTTGTAACTATTATTAATGGGATTGCCCTTATGATTTCTTTCTTAGCAAGTTTGTTACTGGCACACTAAAGTGCTACTGCTTTTTTCTTTAAAAAAAACTTTTTTTCAAATAGTTTTTAAGATTACCAATTTGTTGATCAGTTCTAAATGTCTTTTTTTTTGTGGAATCTTCAGGTTTTCATTTATATGGAATCATGCCATCTGAAAACAGATTATTTTTTCAAGACAGGGTTTCTCTGTGTAGCTCTGCCATCCTGGAAGACCAGGCTAGCCTTCATCTCAGAGATCCATCCAGCTGCCTCTGCCTCCCCAGTGCTGGCATTAAAGGTGTGCAGTTCCACATCTGGCTTTGAAGATTTTTTTATTTGCATGTCTTTTTCCTTGCATAACTGGTATGGCTAATCCTTACTTTTATTTTGTAAAGATATTTTTACTAGATAATTCTTAGTGCCTTTAAAATTTTAAAATATTTATTTTATGTGTATGTGTGTATATACCTAAGTGTGTGTGTGCCACATGCATGCAGGAGCCACCAAAAATCAGAAAAGTGTGTCAGATCCACCCATGGAACTGGAGTTATAATAGGTTGTAGGTGCTGGGAACAGAACCTGGATCCTCTCCATCAGCAGTGCGTGATCTTAACTGCTGGGCCAACTCTCTAACCCCTGGTGCCTTAAGAAAAAAAGCTTGCATTATGCCTCATGAGAAGTCAATTGCTAATCTTTTTTGGGTTCCCGTATGTGATGAGTCTTTTGTCTCTTCTTGCGTTCGAGCGTCTTTTGCTTTCCAGCATTTCACTACCTGTTATGACCTTTGTTTACCTTACTTGGAATTAACCGAACCCGGGCATGTAGATAATATCTTCAGCAAATGTGAAAGGGCTTCAGCAATTATTTCTCTGACTATCTTTCTTTGTCCTTCCTGCGTTCTTTCCAGTCCTCCACTCGTGTACGCTGATGTACTTAATTACATCCTACGTTTCTCGGAGCCTGCTTAGCTTCATTCTTTTCACTGTCTGCAGATTGCATAATCGCTATTCATGTATCTTCACATCGTTTGATTTATTCCCTTGCCAACTCTAGTCTATTGTCAACCCCTATCTAGCAAATTTTGCATTTTAATTATTGAACTTTCAATTCCAGAGTATTTGTTTGGAGCTAGGTAACACACACCTGCCATCACAGTACTTGGGAAGCCGAGCAAAGAAGACTGCCGCACAGGCTTTCCAGGCCACCCGAGGCTACATAGACAGATCCTGTTCCCTCCCCCCGAAAAAGAAAGGAAGGAAAACAAACAAACAAACAACCCCCCCAAACACAAAACATAATGTATGTGGCTCCTTTTTCCTTTACAGTTTCTACTGGCATCCTATCTTCCGGAATTTCTATTTTTTCCACAAAAGGTCTTGCCACGTAATGAAGGTTAACCTTGAACTCGTGATACCTCCTGCCTCGGCCTACAGAATGCAGGGATTATTAGCATGTAACATCACATCTGTGAGAAAAGCCTGTCTCTTGCCTCATTTCCTTAAGTATTTCTACCTTTTGTTCTCTGAGTGTAGTTATAGTAATTGCGATGAAACGTTAACTCACTGTCTGAGCCCCTTCCAAGATTCCACTGAATGCCCTTTTTTCTATGAGGAATACTTTGCTATTTTTTGATATGCCATAATTTTTTTGTTGAAACCTATTATTTAAAATATGATATTGGGACCTAGGCCCTCTGCATGTGTATGACAGTTGTGTGGCTTGGTCTGTTTGTGGGGTTTCCAGGAATGGAATCATGACCTGTCCCTGGCGTTTGAGATGGTTTTGGGGATCCCAATCCCCAAGTTGGGTTGCTTTACTCGACTTTGATGCAGGAAGCAGAGCTTGGTCCTGCTTCAACTTGATGTGCCATGCTGTGTTGATTCCCATGCCCCTTTCTGAATGGAGACGGAGGATTGGATGGAGAGGAGTGGAAGGGAGGTGGAAGGAGGGAACCGGAGGAGAGGAGGGAGGGGAAACTGGTCAGGAGGTAAAATACATGAAAAAAATTAATAAAAAAGAGCTCAAACAAAAAAATAAATAAATAAAAGATGGTATTGGATCTTTGGTTAGTGATTTTACCCGCCTTCCACCAGAGATCATTGTGCTGTTAACTTCTTGGACATTTATTTGTTTACTGATTTGAATGAATTTGTTCTGTGAAGTCTACCTCCCCTGCACTGTGAAGCTACTGATGTTACTGCTGAGGTCCGCCCCTTTGTTTAGTCTTCTTTTAACTTTTGGGTTGTACAAGCCATTGACAGAGGCTGTCTTTAAGCCACAGAAGCCAGTTTTAAGTTTTAAAAGTTTTCCCACTGATGGTGGTTTTGGTTTGGTGTTTACTAACACGGTTCAGGAGTTTATATTCTTTCTCCCTGTTCATCCAGAGATTAGCAGTTTGGCAGTTTCCTCTTTGATAGGTTTGGAGGACGAAAAGCCTTGGGGCTCGAGTGCAGTCCTCCAGACTGTCCGGGGTTGGGCTTGGTTTTTATTTTAAGCTTGGTTTCCCAGGAGTGCCCTTGGGCTAGAGCAGGTTATTATTCAGTCAATGTTTAGCCAGAAGTGCATCATCAAGCCTCTTGTGCCCATGATACATTTCCCCTGTGTTGATGGGTCAGTGTGCCGTTCAGGACTGCTCAAGACTGCCCTAAGGCCTGAGCTGATTGCTGCTGAGTGGGTGTAGCCTAAGACGCAAGCACAATTCTCAACTCCTAGAGAGGACTGTGATACCAGGAGGCCTCTTGGTTGTCTTTTCCCTGGTTCTCTCCACTAAAATGGCTGTTGGGCTATTTTATTTGCATCATAGAGCTACCAGTCTGTCTTCTCTTAAATTTTCTCCACTACACTTTGAGATTTTAAAAATACTGTCCTTAGGCATGGGGTTTCCCAGTCCAAATGTGTAGCCCCTCAAACAGGTCTAGCAGTTCATTGTCTTGATGGCTATCCTATCTCCCATGGGCAGAGCACCTATGTTACTGCCCCAGAGCTAGGGATGGCAGCTCATTGTTCTACCAGTGACATCCTACATCCATGGGGCTCTGAAGGCTATCAGTGCCTTGCCTTCTCGGCACACCCTTCTTTGTGTGCAATCTTTGCGTGTGAGTGAGCTGAGGTTAGAAATGTCAGGGCCTTTATATTCTCAGTCTGCCATGCCTAGAGCAGAGCTGCATCCTTCAAGGGGAAAGTGGGTAGAGGGAGAGAGACCTGGTCCTCTTGACCAGATGATTTCTTGCCTTAGAACTTCTGCAAAAGGATTGGGAAAGCTAAGAAATGCAGCTACCTACTCTTCTTTGAGCGAAATCATATGTAGCCTGGAAACTAGGGGAAGAAAGAGCTTCAGTTTCTTGGCTGTTACTGCTCAGAGGAGTGTAGAGCACTTGTGTAAAGCGGAGCCGGGGAAGCCGTGCTGGGGGAACGGGTCCTAGATCGGATAGCACAGGCTATCATTGTCCTTTTTGAGAGTCAGTAGATTTTTCTTGCCGATCGCTATATGCCCTAGGAACAATTTCTGGAGACTTTGAATGACTGGGCTTTATTTTATCTATCTGTCTGTCTGTCTGTCTGTCTGTCTGTCTATTTGGTCTTTGTTGTTTTGGCAGTCATCACTAATTTTTATTCTTGGTTTGGAGTGGTTCTTCAGAGATTCTTTCTAACTCTTCCACTCTGAAAGTCTCTAACCTGGACTTAAGGTTTTTTTTTTTTTTTTTTTTTTTTTTTTTTTTTTTTTTT
>NW_026068200.1:619453-622487 GCF_014885135.2 Alexandromys fortis
CTCCTCCTCCTCCTCCTCCTCCTCCTCCTCCTTCTTCTTTTTTACTTAAGAATGCCTTTTAATGTATTTTCAGGATTTTGACAGATACATACAATTGAACAACCATTTTAGTCTCTGAAGCTGAGTACTTTATGACTGTTCTCGCAGACACCTTGACTGCATTTGGTAGACCAGCACATCTGTGGTTGGCCTTTGGTAGGCCAGCACGCCCGTGGTTGGCCTTTGGTAGGCCAGCACGCCCGTGGAGCAGGCACTCCAGCACGTTTGATTCTGGCTCTGACCCTGATTAGCATGTTTGCATCTACATTGTTATGGGAGCGGCACCTTCTGATGGCTTGCCCACAAACTGTCCACTTACTAACCAAAGGATATCTCTCCCTATCCCAGATTTTGGAAATTATTTAGAAATAAATGCTATATACATTTTCATGTAGGTGGTAAGGTTTCTTTCATCTGAGTAATATCTGAGTGTGGGGTTGCCAATCCCGGGAGCTGCAGGCTTGACTTGGTAGGAAACTCTCAGCTGCTTTCTGAAGTCGTGATAGCTTCTTCTTAACAATTGTGGCTTGTTGAATTTGAAACACATTCACTATCATTCGAAGATTACCTTGTCCTTCCGTCCTTGAGAGACAGAACAAGCAACACCCGTCCTTGTCTGAATACTGCAGATACATTTTTCCCTATAGCTTAGCAGTTTTATTCATTTCTTAAAATTAATTTTTATATTTATTCTATTTAATGCCCATACATATTTTGCCTACGTGTATGTATGTACACTGCATGTGTTCCTAGTGCCCTCGAATGCCAGATCTCCTGGAACTGGAGTTATGGATGATTGTAAGCCACCACATGGGTGCTGGGAGTTGAACCTGGGTCCTCTGGAAGAGAAATAAGTGCTCTGAGTCATTTCTCCAGTCTTCCATTGAATTTGGTCAGCCAAGAGATTTTCAATTGCAATGAGAAAAACCTTCTCCTAAATAATGCCATTGATGGGGGACGTGAGCATACAGAGGCTTCATCTTGTAACAGAAGCCCAGGGTAACACCCTTGATCACGTTCTAAATATGACTGCAGATAATCCATGTAGAAGCCAGTCTCTTTGTTTCCTCACCATTGTCAAGCAACAGTCTCTTTTTTTCTTTACAAGGAAATGCAGATTCGCATTGCTATGACTCTAGTCCCTCTAGAGGGTTCCTTTGGGGCCCTTCATAATAATTGCACCTCCCGTTCGAGCTCTCTCAACATTTCCTGGAACGTCGGCAGTCTGACTGCTGAGAACGGCTTCATTTTCACAGTAGATGTGGTGAACAGAGCTTGAAAGAGCCTCTTCACCAGTCTCTCTGCTTTTGCTTTTGTCCTTCCAATGACTATTCTTCAGCAGTAGCCAGAGAGAGCATGGTTTTCTCTTCAGTCCCGTCAAATTCATTCACAGGTTCCTTAACAGCCCTATAGTTCTGACTTGGTAAAACCTCATCACCTGCTATTCTTTCTGTTATTCATCCTGCTCAGACACTTGCCTCCTTCTCTGTCCCTCAAGGAGGGCACACTCCAATGATGCCTTTGTGTGGTTTGGGTCTGAGGAGTATAGTAATTCCATCGAGTGAGCTGGGTGGGGCTCCATTTCTTTCTATTTGCAAGAACTTTTCTAAGACTGGAATTAATTCATCTTTGACTGTTTGGTTAAACTATCTACACATACTCTTCTTTCCTTGTAAAATAGTTTAAATTACTGACTGAACTTCTTTCTATTTTTGAGGGGGAAAAAGCCCAGGTCTCAAAATTGCTAATAGCTAAAGCTGACCTTGCATACCTTGATCCTCCTGTCTCCATCTCCTAAGCACCGGGACTCTGGGTGCGTGGCACCATGTGCTGCTTCTGATTGAATTTTGGTGGTTGTGCCAGTATCTATGTTTTCTATTTTTCTTGATCAATATTTCTGGGATTTGTTAAGTTTTTCGTTATTTAACAAGTTTTACGAAGCAAAAGACAGAATTTCGTGCTCAGGATGGCTAGTCTAGTGGGTAGAGAGCTGCGGTGAAGCTTGGAACTAAAGGTGTGGACTCTACTAAAGTGGGAGACAAGAGCGGACAAGAAGGGCTAGACAAACTGAGCAGAGGAAGCACCGTGAAGCCGCTGCAGCAAGTTCGGGTTCCCATTCAAATGGGCAGGGAGTTGCTGGAGTTAGTGGAGGCACAGTGGAAATGCCATTACAGAAGGCCTATGCTGCGAGGCTACAATGAGAGACCAGGCCGGCTAGCAGAGAGCTACAATAACCTAAAGCATGCTGGACATGGCAGGACAAAGCAGTACAGGAGAGAAATGAAGGGGTTGGACCTGGTGAGTGGTTCTGTATGGAAGAAACCACAGAGGCAATAAAGTTGCCAAAAGTAGAGTAGATGTGGAAAAGAAGGAGACCACTGGCTGGGAAATCAAGGGTCAGTTGTAGCACACATGTTATCTTTTGTCAGCGGGAATGCTGGTGCACACCCGCAATCCCATCTCTTGGGACGCAGGGTTGGAACTGCTACAAACTAGCCCTAGTCTACATAGTGTGTTCAAGGCTTACCAGAGGTTCATAGTGAGAGCCTAATCTCAAAAACATAAATAAAAAAACCAAGTAAACCAAACCAAAATGATTTTTTTTGTCATTCTTGCTGCACAGGGTCAAATTTCCTAAGCAAGAATACAAAGAGGCCACCCATGCAAATGATCAAGAAATCTGTCCATTTTCACAATGCCTCCTGAGCTGCTTTCCCTGCCTCTATTTCTATCACCCTAGCCTAGCCCCTCATGGCTTGTCACCTGGGTCACTGTACTCAATTTTGCATCACTTTTATTCCATGCAATCTGAATGACAATTGGTATCATCTTAAAAATGTCAATATGAGTATACCCCTGTGCTGCTAATGCTTCTTTGGTCTGTTATAGTTTCTCTGTCTCCCTGTCTCCCCTGTCTCCCCTGTCTCCCCTGTCTCTCCTCTCCTCTCCTCTCCTCTCCTCTCCTCTCCTCTCCTCTCCTCTCCTCTCCTCTCTT